>NC_057743.1:39192610-39195970 GCF_004010195.1 Chiloscyllium plagiosum | reverse complement strand
TCTCACTTATCTCTCCACCTTTCAGGCTCTCTGCCTGTATTCCTGATGAAGGACTTTTGCCCGAAACGTCGATTTTACTGCTCCTCGGATGCTGCCTGAAGTGCTGTGCTCTTCCAGCACCACTAATCCAGAAAATGGTTTCATGGTCATCAGTCAACCCTTAATTCCAGATTTTTAAACAATTGAATTCAAATTCCACCATCTGACATGGTGGGATTCGAACCCAGGTCCCCAGAACATTATTCTGGGTTTCTGGATTAATAATCGAGCCATAGTATCATTAGACCATTGTATCCCCGCTGGATCTCTGTCAAGGCCCCAACAATCTCCTCCCTGGCCTCCTTCAGGATTCTGGGATAGATCCCATCAGGCCCTGCCAATCTAATTTCATTATTGCTCTACAAGACACCCAACACCTTCTCTGTCTTACATCAACATGCTCCAGAGTACCAACATACCCCTCCCTAATCCTCCCATCATCCATGTCAAAGTCTTTGAGATACTTCCCAAAATATTTGCATCAAGCGGCTCAATTTCTCTATTAAAAACTAAGTGACACTTTTTGGTGAAAGATAAATAATTCAGAATTTATTGACCTACTCAATTGATATTACAACAAGCAGGTTGACATTAGGAATATCGGAATTGGTTGCAGGTGATCTGAATGTTCAATGTCACATAATGTTGTTTAAATGTTGACAGACTTCACCAACTCGAGGATGGTGAAACGTGTTTAAAAGATGAAGCGATGACAGCAAGGAGTTGGAGCCTCTCTGTCAAGGTCGTTGCTCTCAGAGAGCATAGAATCAGACACCAATAGCAACTCCCCGCACACTGTTCCAGTCTTTAGGCACTCCGTTTCCCTGTCAGGGCTTCCTGTAATCAACAAAACTGTGAGCTCTGATTGAGGAAAGGCCTCTCAGTGATTTCAGTCATTAACTACAGAATAAAGCATAACAATCCCTAAGAATGTACAGTGGTTAACACTGCTGCCTCACAGTGCCAGCGACCTGGGTTCAATTCCACCCTGGGGTGGCTGTCTTTGAGGAGTTTAGATGTTCTCCCTGCGTCTGTGTGGATTTTCACCAGGTGCTCCAATTTCCTCCTGCAATCCAAGGATGTGCAGTTTAGGGTGGATTGGCCTTGCTAAATTACCCCATAGCATGCAGACTAGCTATGGGGGGTGGGGTGAGGTCTGGACTGGATGCTGTTCAGAGGGTTGGTGCAGACTTGATGGACTGAACGGCCTCTTTCTGAGCTGTAGGGATTCTATAATTCAAGTAAAACCAAAATGCTTGAAATCAGAAATTGCTGGAGAAACTCAGCATCTATGGAGAGAGAGTCAGAGCTAGCATTTTCTTTGGAACAGAAGATATTCAAATAGTTGTTTAATGGAACAGAACTTTAGCCTTGCTTGAAAAAAAAACATTTGTTGAGGTAGATCCTCAGTTGAGGAGAAAGTGAGGTCTGCAGATGCTGGAGATCAAAGTTGAAACTTTATTGCTGGAACAGCACAGCAGGTCAGGCAGCATCCAGGGAACAGGAGATTCGACGTTTCGGGCACATTCCTGAAGAAGGGCCTGTGCCCGAAACGTCGAATCTCCTGTTCCCTGGATGCTGCCTGACCTGCTGTGCTGTTCCAGCAATAAAGATCCTCAGTTGACCAGAGCTAGGAATCAGTGATAATTTAGCAAGATTGTGCACTATATCTTGTTGAGAGTATTGCAAACTGTGCAGATTAATCCCTTATTATCTGACAAGTCTACATGAGTCTAGTTAATTGTGACTAAGATAACAATCTACGAGACGGGCACTCAGTGATCAATGAGGTGAGTTTAGTCAGTGCTAAGTAAAAGGTGTAGTCAGAAATGTATTAATATAATTGATCACGTGTGAGACTCAACCAAGCAGCTTGTTTAAAGTTCCCACAATGTGTTGCATGGTAATTCATTAACTTCCCCATTAGATCCCAAGATCCATGACCGTGAGGTCTAAACTCAACGTCCAAAACACAAGTTAATTTGCCTCCTGGTTAGTTTGGGAGCAGAATGTTGGGAGGGTGGAGGTGAGAGTTGGAGGAGAGTCAGAGCAGTGCTAGGTAAGTCACATTCCACCTTTATTACAAACGCAAAAAAAAAAATCAGCTGGGGAACCGGATAACTAAAAGAGAGAAAAAGATGACAATGTATTACAGAAATAATTGATCACTATATCCCATTGTATTTGACCATTCCTGTTCTATTACCCTGCTCAATATATATTGATAGTTTCTATAATGTGTGTTATCCTTTGAAGGAAAATAAAGGATTATTATTTTAAAGAAGTGATGACAGAGGAGATTTTTATACATTAAGCTTTGAATGTGTTGCCCTCTGTTCCTGACCCCAACAGTTTTGTTGGTGAATTGAGATTCTGATCGACAAAGTAACAGATGGCAGTGGGTATATGAATCACCATTAAGAAAAGGAACTTTTTGAAGCATTTTCAAAACACAATCTTCACATCAAAGGATTTCTGAAGATCAGTAACTCACTGTCACAAGTGAGGTACTCTAGTTATCCTGTGGGAGTGAACAGGCCCTGGAATTATTGTCAGCTTTTAAATTAATAATAGAATATTGTGTGCAGCCCAACTGCCAAGTGATAACTCATATTGTACATTGTTGTTAAGCTTCACTTCTGTAGATTCTCCCGATATTAGACATTGTTCACTCAAACAAGGAAAAAAAACTCAGGGTTTGTCTGTCCGCTTTGAGACCTGCTGTGATGGAAAAGGTCTGAAAATGCAGGAGTATTGGCATAAATGCCAGCCTTTTTTGTGTCTTTAAATAGCAAATTCTCCAATGGGATTGCGCTGATAGTTTCTTAGATTTTTCTTCAATTCAGTTGAAAGAGCCTTTTAATTTCCTCTCTTCCCCCTGTGGTCTGGTTTGCCTGTTGCTGGCAGTTTTCCAGTTTCTCAGTTAAATGTTCAATCTTCACGTTCGAGCCTGGATGGTGAACACTGACAGGCGGTTCGACCACGACGCCATCACAGTTCGGCTGGGTCTCATCTTTACTCCGGGTAAAACCATTCATAGTGTCTACACCTTTGCAACTTTGTGACGAGAGAGAAATCAGACCAACTTGTCTCTCTGACACCACCTGCCTCACTCCAGTGAACGTTATAGCTGGGGGTTTCAGCATATACATCAGAGCCAGGGTTTCTTCTGCTGGGTGAAACCTTAGGAGAGGAATAGTGAGGGGAAAGGTGAAAGGAATAGTGAGGGGAATAGCGAGGGGAATAGTGAGGAGGAATAGTGAGGGGAGTAGTGAGGAAGAATAGTGAGGGGAAAGATGAGGGGAAAGGTGAGAGGAATAA
>NC_057743.1:39179958-39189438 GCF_004010195.1 Chiloscyllium plagiosum | reverse complement strand
TGGTGAGAGGCATAGTGAGAGGAATAGTGAGGGGAATAGCGAGGGGAATAGTGAAGGGAATAGCGAGTGGAATAGAGAGGGGAATAGTGAGGGGAAAAGTGAGGGGAATATTGATGAAGAATAGTGAGGGGAATAGTGAGGAGTAATAGTGAGGAGGAATAGTGAGGGAAATAGTGAGGAGGAATTGTGAGGAGGAATAGAGAGGGGAATAGTGAGGAGCAATAGTGTGGGGAATAGTGAGGGGAATAGTGAGGAGGAATAGTGAGGAGGAATAGGAGGGGAATAGTGAGGGGAATAGTGAGGAGGAATAGTGAGGAGGAATAGGAGGGGAATAGTGAGGGGAATAGTGAGGAGGAATAGTGAGGAGGAATAGGAGGGGAATAGTGAGGGGAATAGTGAGGAGGAATAGTGAGGAGGAAGTGAGGAGAAATAGTGTGGTGAATAGTGAGGAGGAATAGTGAGGAGGAATAGTGAGGAGGAATAGGAGGGGAATAGTGAGCGGAATAGTGAGGAAGAATAGTGAGGGGAATAGTGAGGAGGAATAGTGAGGAGGAATAGTGAGGAGGAATAGGAGGGGAATAGTGAGCGGAATAGTGAGGAAGAATAGTGAGGGGAATAGTGAGGAGGAATAGTGAGGGAATAGTGAGGAGGAATAGTGAGGAGGAATAGTGAGGAGGAATAGGAGGGGAATAGTGAGGGGAATAGTGAGGAGGAATAGTGAGGCAAAGTCTACTGTCACTTTCCTGCTGCAAATTCTGATTCCCCTCCCCCTTCTCCTGCTGGTGTGGAGGTGCTCGTGTTAGACTGAGGTGGACAAAGTCAGAAATCACACAACACCAGGTTATTGTCCAACAGGTTTATTTGAAATCACAAGCTTTCAGAGCTCTGCTTCTTCATCGGAGGAGTCTGGGATTTCAAATAAACCTGTTGAACTATAACCTGATGTTGTGTGATTTCTGACTTTCTCCTGCTGGGACAGCTGCTCTCTCCTCTTGCTGAGTCTTGACTCCTTCCTTGGGACCCAGTTGCACTTTGATCTTGAAGCCTGCTTCGGGTCCCTGAGGGAGATCAAAAGAAAAGTTTCTCTCTTGGCAGTTGTTTCCTGTTATTCCATTCTCCGTGTTACCACTAGGTGGGATATAGCACCATGGGAATATTCCAGCTATTTGATATCCCGAACTCTCAAGGTCAGTAAAGTATTGACAGCTTGGAAGGATCATGAGCTGAATGACTGAGACTCTGAATGAGGCAAAAGGATTCTTGAGGGTTGCAACATTAACAGCGAATAAATCTTATTTCTAAACATACTTTCCATGAAAGTTCATCATTTAATTTAGCTTTTCTCCTGGTCATTCTTACTGGGCTCGTGTGCTGTTAAACTTTATATAAAATCTCTCTCCTCTCCTGTTTCCCTTTTGTTTTCTGAATCCTACCTTTAGTAATTGTTATGGCTGAGGTGGAAGGAATACTCAGTCTTTATCTCCGTCTCACTAGTCCATGGGTCACAGCATAATTAATTACTCATTCCCAAAATGGCCAATCGTTTGCCTTCTCTATATTAGACATAAAATCAAATGATCTATCACGGGGTTTCTTTATTAAACACAAAATCATTAACTTATTATAGAGAAAACGTACTTAGTGAAGACGTAGAACTGATTAACACTCTTAATTTGTAATATGAAAATATTCCCGAAAAAACCCACAACATATACTCACCAGATAAAAGGAACAAAATGGATTTCTCTCTGCAAAGATTCACTTTGGGAAAAATAAATCATTTTTTCCAGTAAGTCTTAGGGCCTGAAGGTTAACCAAAAAAGGATAAGGAGTGGAATGTTCAGTTAGTTGTTGGTCAGGTGTTGTGACAAATAAAGATGGATGTCTCTGTAATGAAGCAGATATCTCTGGGATCTTTGACAACACAACTTGCTCAGGAAGCACAGTAGCCAGGTTTCTCCTGTAAACCTTTCAGGGGGACAGCCAGGTTTCGGACTGGACTGGCATTTCAGGTACCACATTGAACCCACAAGATGTTTTTCAGGAATGGGAGAGCTGAGTTGGGAAGCTCTTTTCTGCCCCAGGCTGACCATCAGCTGAAAAAAAAACAAACAAGGCTCCAAGTCAGAAACTGGAAGCTGACAAGTTGTAAACCCAGGCAATAAACAAGCAGCTATCACAAGACAGTGTGTTTTAAGAAACACCTTGTTAGTAGAAGGGTAGTCCCACTGTTCTTTCATTGATCTCTTTTAAAGAGACCAGTCCTTGCACAGTCCTTCAAATTCAAGTCCACAGCACTTACTAAACATGAAGCCACCCAAGACATAACCAGACGTTATAGCTTCTGAATAAGATAGAGGAGTGGAAGCAAGGCCATTCAGCCCATCAAGTACACTCCGCCATTTCATCATGGCTGATGGGCATTTCAACGCCACTTACCCACACTCTCCCCGTAGCCCTTAATTCCTTGTGAGATCAAGAACTTATCAGTCTTTGCTTTGAAGACATTTAATGTCCTGGTCTCCACTGCGCTCTGTGGCAATGAATTCCACCGGCCCACCACTCTCTGTCTGAAGAAATGTCTCCTCATTTCCGTTCTAAATTGACCCCCTCTAATTCTAAGGCTGTGCCCACGGGTCCTAGTCTCCTCACCTAACGGAAACAACTTCCCAGCATCTACCCTTTCTAAGCCATGCATTCTCTTGTAAGTTTCTATTAGATCTCCCCTCTACCTTCTAAACTTAATGAGTATAATCCCAGGATCCTCAGCCGTTCATCATATGTTAGGCCTACCATTCCCGGGATCATCTGTGTGAATCTCTGCTGGACACGCTCCAGTGCCAGTATGTCCTTCCTGAGGTATGGGACCCAAAATTGGACACAGTATTCTAAATGGGGCCTAACCAGAGCTTTATAAAGTCTCAGTAGCACATTGCTGCTTTTATATTCCAACTCTCTTGAGATAAATAACAACATTACATTTGCTTTCTTAATCACGGACTAAACCTGCAAATGAACCTTTAGAGAATCCTGGACTAGCACTCCCAGATCCCTTTATACTTTGTCTTTATGAATTTTCTCACCGTTTAAAAAATAGTCCATGCCTGTATTCTTTTTCTCAAAGTGCAAGACCTTGCACTTGCTCACACCGAGTTTCTGAATTTCTTTAGCTTAAAGCTGTTTTCTTGTTCATCAGGATAGAGCAAATTTTAACAACCAGAATGTCACAAATTCAGCACTGAGCTTGTCTACTATATCGGTGCTGGATTCCCACTGTCGTTAATGTTATAAAGGTGTGGTCACTGGCCCACAAATAGCCAGGACTGATCCAGACTTTGAACACTCTCCAGGCTGGTTGACCAGGATGGTAAAACCACCACATGTCACTGTCCGTGAATCCAATGCAACTGAGGGATGTGGCTCACTCCTGTTATCCCTCCTTTTGGGAGTGATCTGCTGACAAAGTGGTAATGCCACTGGATTAATTATTCAGGAATGGCCAGGTTGATGTTTCGACGGCATGAGTTCAAATCCAACTATGGCAGCTATTGGAGCCTAAATTCAGTCGATGAAAAATCTGTAGTTTGAAAGCTAGTCTAAGTAATAGTGGACATAGTGATGTCAGTGATTATTGCAAAACCCCATCTGGTTCACTACTGGCTTGCATGTGACTCCAGACCCACAGCAATGTGGTTGACTCAGAAATGGCTGGGTAAATCATTCCGTTCAAGGGTAGTCAGTGCCAGTTGCCAATAGTGCCCACATCCCAGGACAAAGTAGAAGTAAATCTCAGCAAGAGGGATAAATAGAGTGCAGGGAATCCTCTGGGGAAAAGGAGCGAGGCAGTTAGTGGCTTGAAGCTCTGGAAACCCTTTTAACAGCAGGTTTGAGTGACAAGTGACAGGAACCTGTGAGGCTCCCCTCAACAACAGCGATTTATGTTTATATCTCTCTCTCGCATTGTAAAACTCACCCAAAGTACTTTGCAAGTGCATTTTCCTTTTACTCTTGATGAAGTCATGTTATTTGGTTGCAAGTGCCTTTTCTGAATAATTTCTCATAACTTCTGCCAGAATATTACTTCAATGAGACCAACCCATCAGTGATACTTACCATCACACAATGGAAGTCCATGGGAAAGCAAACTGGAAAGCAGTAGCAAGCTGCCCCCTTCCCTTTTCCAACGTTTGCATTTGACACGATGCCAGTGCAGGGAGTGGTTTCACTGGGTTTGCATAGAACCATAAATTCTAAATGTCACCCTAAATCTCGCGACAATCGCCTGAGGCTCACTGACACTGTGCCAACTGGAATGTGCTTCAATAATGTATGATTTGTGAACACTTTTCTTTGGGTCACCTCAGCTTAACCTTCCATCTGATTAGACTGACTTTGATTGTGGTAGGATTGGCTGTGCTCGCCCAATGGCCATGCCTGTGATCGCCCGGAGAGCTTGGACTCAGGGCCTTTCCTGCCTCTAGAGGCACCTGAGACGGGTAAAGAGCTTGGGCCTGTTTCCATCCCTAGCGTTTCTTCTAGAAACGGGAGATCGATGGGCTGTCACTCTGCATCAAGTGTGGCTAGCTTTCAGTATGAAAGGGCATTAGGGGAAAAAGACAGGAGATTGACACAAGGGACCTGAGCTAACGCAGGCATGATGGGCCGACTTTTGTTTTTATTCACTCATGGGACGTGGGCATCACTGGCTGGCCAACATTTATTGCCCGTCCCTAGCTGCAGTTGAACTGAGTGACTTGCTCGGCTGTTTCAGAGGACATTTGAGAGTCAGCCATATTGCTGTGGGTCTGGAGTCACATGGAGGCCAAGCCAGGTGAAGATGGCAGATTTTCTTCCCTGAAGGACATTAATGAGCCAGGTGGGGTTTTCCTGGCAATCAACAATGGTTTCACTGTCACCGGTAGATTCCTAATTCCATATTTTTAAATTAAATTCAAATTCCACCATCTGCCGAAACCTTCACTGAGATTCTGAATTAATCATCCAGGGATAATACCATTGGGTCATCACCTCCTCGTTGGCCTCCTTCTGTCCTGTAACAGCTCCGTGATCCAGTAATCAGGACACTCTGCATCTTCCAATGCCTACGCAGAAGGACCTGACTGAGCCATCACCACGTTTCCCTTGAGCACCGAGTCTTGGAGTGGGAGTCAAACCCAAAGCTTTGGGAGCAGGGTCCCCGCCCGTGACACCACAAGATTTTCCGCTGGATAGAGAGTCTCTGCAATTCCCACATGAATGGGCACTGTGTCTGATTTGCCTCTTCTCAGGAGCAAAGGGCCCAGTCACAGCCTTTGCCCTTGTGCCAGCTGTGATTGGAACATTTGTACGGCCTGTGGAGAATGGGTCTGGGTGGGTTACTCATCGGAGGGTCAGCGTGGACTTGTTGGGCCGAAGGGCCTGTTTCCACACTGTAGGGATTCTAGGATTCTTCGAACTTCTATCAATGGGAGAAAATCACTCCTTACTGACTTCAGCCATTCCCAATCCTGTCTGGCCAGGTTGGTATCCACATTCTCCTGGCTCCTCAGATTTGTAAATTCAGCCACATTTTATCCAATTTTTAATCATATTCACTTCACCTCCAACCATTAGCTGCAGAAATTCTTTTCCTAGTTTGCCTGATCGATCTGATTTCAATAGTGTCAGCATTACCAAGGTCACCATCAATCAGCCTTCTGTATTATTTGGAACCTGCATAAAAATTGTATTTGCAAATGCTGAAGATGCATTTTTTTTGTCAGGAAAATTAACAGCTGGTTGAAATGTTTAATTACAGTTTGTTAGAGACCTGAGCTCTGTTGTAATTCATAAAAATGCTCAGCATTGTCTTTGCCTCCTGCTTAATGCTGTCTATCGCCTCTTCTGTAAATTCTCAGACCATCATTTTAAATTTCACATCCTTTTCGCCCGTGGTTTGTACTGAGTCAATCAGGTATCACAAAAAGACGCAGGTTTCTGCTGAAACGCAACCATAATTTGAATCTATTGGATACTAAAGTGTCAGGTTTTGAAATGAAAGACCCCCTTTTTTTGTTTATTTTGTCGGTTCTGGATGACAATGTACCATAATTTACTCTTCAGCCTCCCTGATCTCTTGAGTTTCAATATTCCCCTGCTCGCTTGGGTTTCATTTCCATCGTCCGTCACTCTTCTGCTGGTCTTTTGGATTTTCTGTGCACCTTGACAATAATTAATGGCGCTGTGTTTCTGCACGCTGGTCCGTGTAACCATTCTCTCATGTGCACACTTGTGGCCTTGATTCCCCGTAGAGACTTTGATATGTTCCATCCATTTGTTTCTCCTGGTGTGACCCCCACCCCACCCCACCACTCAAAACGTTCTCCCTCCAGACCAAAAGACATAGACTTCAGCATGCACTGTGAATCACCAGCCACTATTGGACCTGGATGGATGGTTACCAGGACTTTCAGCTTCATTTTCCTCTTCCAAAACCATCCATTGCTCCACCATCATCTTGAAAAGTGAAGATAAGCCGTAGCTTCCTTTCTCCATTATCAACATCTTCCTGATTCCCAGTAGGTGGTGCAGTGGATCAGGAAAATTAACATCTGAATTAATCGTCCCTAGATAGTACCATTGGGTCATCGCCTCCTCGTTGGCCTCCTTCTGTCCTGTAACAGCTCCGTGATCCAGTAATCAGGACACTCTGCATCTTCCAATGCCTACGCAGAAGGACCTGACTGAGCCGTCACCACGTTTCCCTTGAGCACCGAGTCCTGGAGTGGGAGTCAAACCCAAAGCTTTGGGAGCAGAGTCCCCGCCCGTGACACCGCAAGACTTCCCACTGGATAGAGAGTCTCTGCAATTCCCACAGGAATGGCCACTGTGTCTGATTTGCCTCTTCTCAGGAGCAAAGGGCCTTTGCCCTTTTGCCAGCTGTGGTTAGAATATTTGCACAGCCTGTGGAGAATGGGTCTGGATGGGTTACTTATCGGAGGGTCGGTGTGGACTTGTTGGACCGAAGGGCCTGTTCCCACACTGTAGGGATTCTAGGAATCTATGATATTTCTAACTTCTATCATTGGGAGAAAATCACTCCTTACTGACCTCAGCCATTCCCACTCCTGTCTATCCAGGTTGATATCCACATTAGCACGTTAGCACTGCTGCCTTACAGCACCAGGGACCTGTGTTCAATCCCAGCTTCAGGTAGCTGTCTGGATAGTGTTTGCACATTCTCTGTGTAGATGTGCTTTGGCTTTGTCCCACAGTCCAAAGATGTGCAAGCTAGGTGTGTTGCTGTGCTAAATGGCCCATAGTGTCCAGGTTAGTTAGGTTGACCATGGCAAATGCAGGATTATTGGGTGGGATGCTCTTCAGTGGATTGGTGCAGACTTGATGGGTCCAATGGCCTCACTGTTCTGTAGGGATTTTAATTCCCTCTTTGTTAGCCCCCTCCATCCTCACCTTCAATAATTCTTTGTCAACATGGTTGAAAACATTTGTTCTGCTACTTTCCCCTTGTGCTTTGCCACATCTCCTCCAAGGATTTTCCCAGTCTTCCTATTTCTTCTCCCACCCCCACCTCTTGTGCTTTCACTTGTTCCTCTTCCTTCTCTCCAAACGCCATCCTGTTGTGTAAGGGCACTAGGACTCTGTAGCGACCTTGCAATGATGTTACACAGAGCTGCACATCACTGAATGTAAATACCACAGAGTGAGTAGAGTTAGAATACACTGAAACAGCACCAGAATTCTGGGAGACGTACTGAGAGCCCATGGATATGGAAACGCAAAGCAAAGAGATTAGTCCTTACCTAATGGAACCTATGTCAAATCCTGGTGGATCGATGATTACTGGGTACAGCAGCATTTAGTATTAATTTACGATAAATTGTCACTTTGAAAATGGATGTTGACCTTGTCTTCTCCTTGTCTGGTCTGTCTTGAAAGTAAACTCATAATGTCGTCTCAAACCACATGATAACCAAGGTCCCATTCCTCCAACACTGGTCATGCCCCATCACCTATACTCTAGCATTCACTGCATTCCTCGACTTTCCCTCCCCCTTTAAGGTTCTTAAGGGATCAAGTTTCACTTCAACTCTCCCCAGCATCTCCTGTTTTGGCTTGATTATTTTTTAGCTGCAGTCTTGGCTATGGTCTTACTGAATAGCACAGTTCATTCAATAGACAATAGACAATAGGTGCAGGAGTAGGCCATTCTGCCCTTCGAGCCTGCACCACCATTCACTATGATCATAGCTGATCATCCTCAATCAGTATCCTGTTCCTGCCTTATCCCCATAACCCACTATCCTTAAGAGCTCTATCCAACTCTTTCTTGAAAGTATCCAGAGACTGGGCCTCCACAGCCTTCTGGGGCAGAGCATTCCACACACCCACCACTCTCTGGGTGAAGAAGTTTCTCCTCAACTCTATTCTAAATGGCCTACCCCTTATTTTTAAGCTGTGTCCTCTGGTTCGAGACTCAGCCATCAGCGGGAACATGTTTCCTGCCTCCAGAGTGTCCAATCCTTTAATAATCTTATACGTCTCAATCAGATCCCCTCTCATCCTTCTAAACTCAAGGGTATACAAGACCAATCTTTCAAGGGGCTGAATAGCCTAGCTTCTAGCTTCTTTGTGCTCTGTAACGTGCATTAGAAACAAAACTGCTGTTAGAGGGGCTATATAAATGCAAGTTGTGTGACAATACCATGTAGCTGATGAATGAAGCAATCCTCTCACTAGTTTTATTATTTTCGATCTCATGTCCACCCTCTCATTACCATTTCTGTTGGATCGTAGTCACATTGATCGTACATCTCTTGGAGCAGGGGCAGATGGGAGGGGATGTGGGGTGCTACGGTGGGGAGAGGTTTCCATTATTTTTGTGGGACAGGCAGCCTCCCCTGAATGGAGCAATGTCATACATCAGGTGGGGTGTTGGCACCACACTGTCATGGTGCTGTCTGTGTGTGAACAGAGGAAAACGGCACCCCCAAAATCTCTGTCCCTGGAGACTGAAATCACTAAACCTCATCTGTATAGGGAGAATGGGCAGCCTGCACTGGGAACACACACTCTCACACAGACACACACTCACGCTGACACACTCTTACACAGTCACGCACTCTCTCACAGACACACACTCCCACACTCCCACAGACACTTTTTGAGTTTCCCGCAATGACTCCTCTAGCTTTTGAATATTTTTTCTGGACGTCTGGCCATAAGTTAGTTACGAAGTGCACCCTCAGAAGCCCTTCAGCTACTAGCCCTTCTGACACGAATCATAATCTGATTCCTCTTGACTTTAAGGCTGTTTTTCATTGACATTTTATCATTTTTTTTATCCTTTCCTCGCGTCCAGGATTGTACTTCCAATCTCTTAACATTTTTCCTAAAGGACTGTCCATTGGAATGTGGTCCTCGGACGTCCCTCTCATGTCCCCTTCGACACTTAAACAACTATTCTTGTTTCCCATTTTAATA
>NC_057743.1:39151669-39179674 GCF_004010195.1 Chiloscyllium plagiosum | reverse complement strand
ACACACAGACACACACACACTCTCACACACAGATGCACTCACACACACACAGTCTCACACAGGCGCACTCTCACACACATGCACCCTCACACAGACACACACTCTCACAAACACACTCTCACACAGACACACACTCTCTCACACACACACTGTCACACGGAACACACTCTCACACACACACACTCTCACACGGATACACACACACACACACACACTCTGGGTCTAGAGGGTCTGAATTATATGGAGAGGCTGGATAACCTGGAACTTTTTTCCTGGAGTGTAGAAGGCTGAGGGGTGTCCTTTTGTAAAATCATGAGGGGCATGGTTAGGGTGAACAGCCAAGGTCATTTCCCCAAGTTAGGGGAGTCCAAAAGTAGAAGGCATATGTTTAATGTGAGAGGGAAAAGATCTGAAAGGGACCTGAGGGGCAACTTTTTCACACAGAGAATGGCGCGTGTATGGAATGAGCTGCCAGGTGAAGTGGTAGAGGCTGGTACAATTACAGCATTTAAAATACATTTGAACAGGTAGCTGGACAGGAAAGGTTTAGAGGGACATGAACCACAAATGGGCTAGTTTAATTTGAGAAACCTGGTTGTCATGGACAAGCTGGGCCAAAGGTTCTGTTTCTGTGCTATATGACTCTATCACTCCCACTCTGTACAGGTCTGTAATGTAAATCCAAGGGTGATTCCGAGCATGCCCCGATTCTAACAGGTGAAATCTTTGCTCAGTGCAATTGGACAGTCCCTGTGAGTAAGGTATTTAATGTAACTGCGTTCACCACTGGGAATGTGAGTCAGCTTCTATTGAAGGAATGACACAAACTTGGGGGTTTCCTGAATTTTCACGAAATGTGGAATTTGTATCTTTGGCAGATGCTTTTCTCAACTTCTGATATTGCTCCTCAAGGGAAGAGATTCCCCTGTCAGTCTTGAAAGTTGGAAGCTAAATCTTCATCATATTTAGCGAAATGCAGTGATGGGTTAACAGATGGATAAAAAACAATGGCATTAATCTCAATTCACTTACACAATTGTAACTGAATTGGAGAGATATAAAGAGATTGTGTTAGTGAGCAGTAATATAATTTTTATTGTAACTGTATGGCATTAATGGTTTCCACTTGTCTTTTTTATTGTTACTTTTCCAAACTTCCATTTTTTTTCTCAAGAGATCTTCGCGCTCCATGTGTTTAAGATCTGTTCTCAATTCCTAGTTCTTTCCACTGTGAGTATTGCAACTGTGCTCCTGACAGTCCAGTCAGATGCAACAAGGCAGATATCAGTCTTACTGAGTGACCCAAATATTCCCCAGACAAACTGACATCTTCCCCCACTCGAGGTCCCTGCGCAAAACAAGGGACATTGCAGTGAATTTATTGAAAACTGCTCTTGAATGACTGAAAATGATTTCCTCTGTAGGACTTTGCAACTGACCTGATCTGTTAAACTAACCCACAAGTGTCAATCAGAAAATGACTGTATTTGTTTAAAACATAAGTACCTGAAAGAATGAGAGTCATAGAATGATGAGGGTAAGAGAAAAGAGTTCAGTAGAGAGTTTTTCAGGAATAGCGAGTGAGATTCAAAGGCAACTTTTACTAGTCTGTTGTTTCTTTAAAGTAATATTTGTTCGGGAGATGTGGACATCATCAGTAAAGCCAATGTGAGAATAAATTACTGCAGATGCTGGAATCTGTACCGAAAACAACAAATAGTGGAGATCACACTGGGTCAGACAGCATTCATGGAGAGAGAGAGCAAGCTAATGCTTTGAGTCTTGGTGACTCTTTATCAGATCTAATGGGACATTAGCTTGCTGTCACTCCATGGATGTGGCCTGACCCGCTGTGACCTCCAGCATTGGTTAAGTGAACACTTGCTTCTTATTTTACTCACCCTTGAGAACTATTAAGAGTCACAGACTCAGAGATTGTTACAGATCAGAAGGAGACCATTCAGCCCCTCGTGGCTGTACCATTTCTATCACTGAATGCTAATCTCCTGCCTTTTACCCATATCCCTGTACACCATTTCTGTCCAAATTAAAAATGCTATTTATGGCAACTATGAAACTAGTTTCTGTTGAATTCAAGTCTCAGTATCTACCACAGTGGGAATCAAACCCATGTCTACAGAATAGCCACTGGTTCACGGACCCAGTGACCTTATCACAACACCACCCCCCATTGTGGGTCAACCACCTTGCTATGGGTTTGGAGTCATATGCAGACCAATCCGGACCACACCAGCTCAAACGGTCTGCTTTCCTCCCCTGAAGGACATTAGTGAACCGAATGGGTTTAGCTGACACTCAATGGTAGACGGTCACTCAACTTGTGATTCCAGCTTCTTTGACTAATCAAATTTAAATTCCAACAGCTACGTGGGATTAGTAAACGTGCCTTCAGGTCATTAACCTAGCTTCCTGGCTAGTGTCCACCTGATCACCGTGAAAAGATAACCTGGGGTTCAGTTTATTTTGGGTGGACGTGGAGCAGGTGGTAGGCAGAGTACGTTGTGCAGTGTGCCATGCAGAGTGGGTGGTGGTCAGTGTTCACTGTAGAGTGGGTGGTGGTCAGTATACACTGTATCTTCCAGCACCACTAATCCAGAATCTGGTTTTCAGCATCTGCAGTCATTGTTTTTACACTGTAGAGTGGATGATGGGCAGTGTACACTGTAGAGTGAGTAGTGGGCAGTGTACACTGTAGAGTGGGTGGTGGTCAGTGTTCACTGTAGAGTGGGTGATGGGTATTGAACGCTGTAGAGTGGGTAGTGTACGCAGTAGAGTGGGTGGTGGGCAGTGTATGCTGTAGAGTGGGTAATGGGCAGTGTGTGCTGTAGAGTGGGTGGGAGGGCAGTGTACACTGTAGAGTGGGTAGTGGGTAGTGTACACTGTAGAGTGGGTGATGGGCAGTGTACACTGTAGAGTGGGTGATGGGAAGTGAACGCTGTAGAGTGGGTAGTGTGCGCTGTAGAGTGGGTGTGGGCAGTGTACACTGTAGGGTGGGTAGTGGGCAGTGTGTGCTGTAGAGTGGTGGGGGGGCAGTGTACACTGTAGAGTGGATGGTGGGTAGTATGCACTGTAGAGTGGGTAGTGGGTAGTGTACACTGTAGATGCTGCCTGAACTGCTGTGCTCTTCCAGCACCACTAATCCAGAAACTGGTTTCCAGCATCTGCAGTCATTGCTTTTACACTGTAGAGTGGATGATGGGCAGTGTACACTGTAGAGTGAGTAATGGGCAGTGTACACTGTAGAGTGGGTAGTGGATAGTGGACACTGTAGAGCGGGTGGGGGGCAGTGTGCGCTGTAGAGTGGGTGGTGGGCCGTGTAAACTGTGGAGTGGGTGATGGGCAGTATGTGCTGGCGAGTGGGTGGTGGGCAGTGTACACTGTAGAATGGGTGGTGGGCAGTGTACGCTGTAGAGTGGGTGGTGGGTAGTGTACACTGTAGAATGGGTGGTGGGTAGTGTATGCTGTAGAGTGCGTAGTGGGCAGTGTACACTGTAGAGTGGGTGGTGGGTAGTGTACGCTGTAGAGTGGGTGGTGGGTAGTGTACACTGTAGAGTGGGTAGTGTATGCTGTAGAGTGGGCAGTGCGTAGTGTACACTGTACAGTGAGTGGTGGGTGGTGTACACTGTAGAGTGGGTGATGGGTAGTGTACACTGAAGAGTGGGTGATGGGCAGTGATACTCTGTAGAGTGAGTAGTGGGTAGTGTACAATGTAGAGTAGGAAGTGGGCAGTGTACGCTGTAGAGTGGGTAGTGGGCAGTGTACACTGAAGAGTGGGTGGTGGGTAGTGTACGCTGTAGAGTGGGTAGTGGGTAGTGTACACTGTAGAGTGGGTGATGGGCAGTGTACACTGTAGAGTGGGTGATGGGTAGTGTACACTGTAGAGTGCGTAGTGAGTAGTATACACTGTAGAGTGGGTGATGGGCAGTGTGTACACTGTAGAGTGGGTGGTGGGCAGTGTACTCTGTGGAGTGGGTGGTGGGCAGTGTATGCTGTAGAGTGAGTAGTGGGTAGTGTACACTGTAGAGTGGGTGGTGGGCAGTGTATGCTGTAGAGTGAATAGTGGGTAGTGTACACTGTAGAGTGGGTGGTGGGCAGTGTACACTGTGGAGTGGGTGATGGGCAGTGTACACTGTAGAGTGGGTAGTTAGCTGAGTACGCTGTAGAGTGGGTGGTGAATAGTGTACACTGCAGAGTGCGTAATGGGCAGTGTATGCTGTAGAGTGAGTAGTGGGTAGTGTACACTGTAGAGTGGGTGGCGGGTAGTGTACGCGGTAGAGTGGGTAGTGGGTAGTGTACACTGTAGAGTGGGTGATGGACAGTGTGTACTGTAGAGTGGGTGGTTTACAGTGTGCACTGTAGAGTGGGATGTGGGTAGTGTACGCTGTAAAGTGGGTGGTGAGCAGTGTACACTGTAGAGTGGATGGTGGGTAGTGTACACTGTAGGGTGGGTAGTGGGTAGGGTACACTGTTGATGCTGCCTGAACTGCTGTGCTTTTCCAGCACCAATAATCCAGAATCTAGTTTCCTGCATCTGCAGTCATTGTTTTTACACTGTAGAGTGGATGATTGGCAGTGTGCACTGTAGAGTGAGTAGTGGGCAGTGTACTCTATAGAGTGGGTGATGGGTAGTGTACGCTGTAGAGTGGGTAGTGGGCAGTGTACGCTGTAGAGTGGGTGGTGGGTAGTGTATGCTGTAGAGTGGGTGGTGGGCAGTGTACACTGTAGAGTGGGTAGTGGGTAGTGTACACTGTAGAGTGGACAGTGGGTAGTGTACAATGCAGCGTGGGTGGTGGGTAGTGTACGCTGTAGAATGGGTAGTGGGTAGTGTACACTGTAGAGTGGGTAATGGGCAGTATACGCAGTAGAGTGGGTGGTGTGCAGTGTAGTCTGTAGAGTGGGCAGTGGGTAGTGTACACTGTAGAGTGGGTAATGGGCAGTGTACACTGTAGAGTGGGTGGTGGGTAGTGTACGCTGTAGACTGGATAGTGGGGAGTGTACGCTGTAGAGTGGGTAGTGGGTAGTGTACGCTGTAGATTGGATAGTGGGTAGTGTACGCTGTAGAGTGGGTAGTGGGTAGTGTACACTGTAGAGTGGGTGATGGGCAGTGTATACTGTAGTGTGGATGGTGGGTAGTGTACACTGTGGACTGGGTGGTGGGTAGTGTACACTGTTGATGCTGCCGAGTGTAGAGTGGGTAGTGTACACTGTAGAGTGGGTGTTGGGCAGTGTATGCTGTAGAGTGGGTGGTGGGCAGTGTACACTTTAGAGTGGGTGGTGGGCAGTGTACACTGTGGAGTGGGTGGTGGGCAGTGTACACTGTAGAGTGGGTGGTGGGCAGTGTACACTGTGGAGTGGGTGATGGGCAGTGTACACTATAGGGTGGGTAGTGGGCTGAGTACGCTGTAGAGTGGGTGGTGAGCAGTGTACACTGTAGAGTGAGTGGTGGGCAGTGTACACTGTAGAGTGCGTAATGGGCAGTGTATGCTGTAGAGTGAGTAGTGGGCAGTGTACAATGTAGAGTAGGAAGTGGGCAGTGTACGCTGTAGAGTGGGTAGTGGGCAGTGTACACAGTAGAGTGGGTGGTGGACAGTGTGCACTGTAGAGTGGGTTGTGGGTAGTGTACGCTGTAAAGTGGGTGGTGGGCAGTGTACACTGTAGAGTGGGTAGTGGGTAGTGTACACTGTGGAGTAGTTAGTGGGTAGTGTACACTGTAGAGTGGGTAGTGGGTAGTGTACACTGTAGAGTGGACAGTGGGTAGTGTACAATGTAGCGTGGGTGGTGGGTAGTGTACGCTGTAGAGTGGGTAGTGGGTAGTGTACACTGTAGAGTGGGTAATGGGCAGTGTACGCTGTAGAGTGGGTGGTGTGCAGTGTAGTCTGTAGAGTGGGCAGTGGGTAGTGTACACTGTAGAGTGGGTAATGGGCAGTGTACACTGTAGAGTGGGTGATGGGTAGTGTACGCTCTAGAGTGGATAGTGGGTAGTGTAGTCTGTAGAGTGGGTAGTGGGTAGTGTACGCTGTAGAGTGGATAGTGGGTAGTGTACGCTGTAGAGTGGGTAGTGGGTAGTGCACACTGTAGAATGGGTGGTGGGTAGTATACATTGTAGAGTGGGTGATGGGCAGTGTACACTGTAGAGTGGATGGTGGGTAGTGTACACTATGGACTGGGTGGTGGATAGTGTACACTGTTGATGCTGTCTGAACTGCTGTGCTCTTCCAGCACCACTAATCCAGAATCTGGTTTCCAGTCATTGTTTTTACACTGTAGAGTGGATGATGGGCAGTGTACACTGTAGAGTGAGTAGTGGGCAGTGTACACTGTAGAGTGGGTGGTGGTCAGTGTTCACTGTAGACTGGGTGGTGGGTAGTGAACGCTGTAGAGTGGGTAGTGTATGCTGCAGAGTGGGTGTTGTGCAGTGTATGCTGTAGAGTGGGTAGTGGGCAGTGTGTGCTGTAGAGTGGATGGGGGTGCAGTGTACACTGTAGAGTGAGTGGTGGGTAGTGTACACTGTAGAGTGAGTAGTGGGCAGTGTACATTGTAGAGTGGGTGATGGGTAGTGTACGCTGTAGAGTGGGTAGTGGGTAGTGTACACTGTAGAGTGGATGATGGGCAGTGTACACTGTAGAGTGGGTGGTGGATAGTATGTGCTGTAGAGTGGGTAGTGGGTAGTGTACACTGTAGAGTTGGTAGTGGGCAGTGTGTGCTATAGAGTTGGTGGTGGGCAGCGTACGTGTAGAGTGGGTGATGGGCAGTGTACACTGTAAAGTGCATGGTGGGTAGTGTACACTGTAGAGTGGGTTGTGGGTAGTGTACACTGTTGATGCTGCCTGAACTGCTGTGCTCTTCCAGCACCACTAATCCAGAATCTAGTTTCCAGCATCTGCAGTCATTGTTTTTACACTGTAGAGTGGATGATGGATAGTGTGCACTGTAGAGTGAGTAGTGGCAGTGTACATTGTAGAGTGGGTGATGGGTAGTGTACGCTGTAGAGTGGGTGGTGAGCAGTGTACACTGTGGAGTGGGTGATGGGCAGTGTGTGTTGTAGAGTGGGTGGTGGGTTGTGTACGCTGTAGAGTGGGTGATGGGCAGTGTACACTGTAGAGTCGGTGGTGGGCAGTGTACACTACAAAGTGGGCGGTGGGCAGTGTACACTGTTGAGTTGGTAGTTAGCAGTGTACACGGTAGAGTGGGTGCTGGGTAGTGTACGCTGTAGAATGCGCGATGGGCAGTGTTCACTGTAGAGTGGGTGATGGGCAGTGTACGCTGTAGAGTGAGTGGTGGGCTGTGTACACTGTGGAGTTGGTGATGGGTTGTGTACGCTGTCGAGTGGGTGGTGGGCAGTGTACACTGTAGAGTGGGTAGTAGGCAGTGTACACTGTGGAGTGGGTGATGGGCAGTGTACGCTGTAGAGTGGGAAGTGTGCAGTCTGCACTGTAGAGTGGGTGGTGGGCAGTGTACACTGTAGAATGGGTGATGGGCAGAGTACACTGTAGAGTGGGTGGTGGGCCGTGTACACTGTAGAGTGGGTGGTGAGCAGTGTACACAGTAGAGTGGGTGATGGGCAGTGTACTCTATAGAGTGGGTAGTGGGTAGTGTGTGCTGTCGAGTGAGTAGTGGGTGGTGTACAATGTAGAGTAGGAAGTCGGCAGTGTACGCTGTAGAGTAGGTGGTGGGCAGTGGACACTGTAGAGTGGGTGGCGGGTAGTGTACGCTGTAAAGTGGGTGATGGACAGTGTGTACTGTAGAGTGGGTTGTGGATAGTGTACACTGTAGAGTGGGTAGTGGGTAGTGTACACTGTTGATGCTGCCTGAACTGCTGTGCTTTTCCAGCACCAATAATCCAGAATCTAGTTTCCAGCATCTGCAGTCATTGTTTTTACACTGTAGAGTGGATGATGGGCAGTGTGCACTGTAGATGGAAATGTGTTGCTGGAAAAGCGCAGCAGATCAGGCAGCATCTAGGGAACAGGAGAATCGACGTTTCAGGCATTAGCCCTTCTTCAGGAATGGCTGATATTCCTGAAGAAGGGCTAATGCCCGAAACGTCGATTCTCCTGTTCCCTAGATGCTGCCTGACTTTCCAGCAACACATTTCCATCTCTGATCTCCAGCATCTGCAGACCTCACTTTCTCCCCAGTGTACACTGTAGAATGAGTAGTGGGCAGTGTACACTGTAGAGTGGGTGATGGGTAGTGTACGCTGTAGAGTGGGTAGCGGGTAGTGTACACTGTAGAGTGGATGATGGGCAGTGTACACTGTCGAGTGGGTGATGGGTAGTGTACACTGTAGGGTGGGTAGTGGGCAGTGTACACTGTAGAGTGGGTGATGGACAGTGTGTACTGTAGAGTGGGTGGCGGACAATGTACTCTGTAGAGTGAGTGGTGGGTAGTGTACACTGTGGAGTGGTTAGTGGGTAGTGTACGCTGTAGAGTGGGTAGTGGGTAGTGTACACTGTAGAGTGGGTAATGGGCAGTGTACGCTGTAGAGTGGGTGGTGGGCAGTGTAGTCTGTAGAGTGGGCAGTGGGTAGTGTACACTGTAGAGTGGGTAATGGGCAGTGTACACTGTAGATGCTGCCTGAACTGCTGTGCTCTTCCAGCACCACTAATCCAGAATCTAATTTCCAGCATCTGCAGTCATTATTTTTACACTGTAGAGTGGATGATGGGCAGTGTACACTGTCGAGTGAGTAGTGGGCAGTGTACACTGTAGAGTGAGTGGTGGGTAGTGAACGCTGTAGAGTGAGTGATGGGCAGTATGTGCTGTAGAGTGGGTAGAGGGTAGTGTACACTGTAGAGTTGGTAGTGGGCAGTGTGTGCTGTAGAGTGGGTGGGGGGCAGTGTACACTGTAGAGTGAGTGGTGGGCAGTGGACACTGTAGAGAGGGTGATGGGCAGTGTACACTGTAGAGTAGGTGGTGGATAGTGTACGCTGTAGAGTGGGTAGTGGGTAGTGTACGCTGTAGAGTGGGTGGTGGGTAGTGTACGCTGTAGAGTGGGTAGTGGGTAGTGTACGCTGTAGAGTGGGTGGTGGGTAGTGTACTCTGTTGAGTGGGTGGTGAGCAGTGTACACTGTGGAGTGGGTGATGGACAGTGTGTGTTGTAGAGTGGGTGGTGGGTTGTGTACGCTGTAGAGTGGGTGGTGGGCAGTGTACACTGTAGAGTGGGTGGTGGGCAGTGTACACTTTAAAGTGGGTGGTGGGCAGTGTACACTGTTGAGTGGGTAGTTAGCAGTGTACACGGTAGAGTGAGTGGTGGGCTGTGTACACTGTGGAGTTGGTGATGGGCAGTGTGTGCTGTGGAGTGGGTAGTGGGTAGTGTACACTGTAGAGTTCGTAGTGGGCAGTGTGTGCTGTAGAGTGGGTGGGGGGCAGTGTACACTGTAGAGTGAGTGGTGGGCAGTGTACACTGTAGAGTGGATGGTGGGTAGTGTACACTGTAGAGTGGGTTGTGGGTAGTGTACACTGTTGATGCTGCCTGAACTGCTGTGCTCTTCCAGCCCCACTAATCCAGAATCTAGTTTCCAGCATCTGCAGTCATTGTTTTTACACTGTAGAGTGGATGATGGGCAGTGTGCACTGTAGAGTGAGTAGTGGGCAGTGTACAGCATAGAGTGGGTGGTGGGCAGTGTACACTGTAGAATGGGTGGTGGATAGTGTACGCTGTAGAGTGGGTAGTGGGTAGTGTACGCTCTAGAGTGGGTGATGGGCAGTGTGTACTGTAGAGTGGGTGGTGGGCAGTGTACTCTGTAGAGTGGGTAGTGGGTAGTGTATGCTGTAGAGTGGGTGGTGGGTAGTGTTCGCTGTAGAGTGGGTGGTGAGCAGTGTACACTGTGGAGTGGGTGATGGGCAGTGTGTGTTGTAGAGTGGGTGGTGGGTTGTGTACGCTGTAGAGTGGGTGGTGGGTAGTGTACACTGTAGAGTGGATAGTGGGTAGTGTACACTTTAGAGTGGGTGGTGGGCCGTGTACACTGTAGAGTGAGTGGTGAGCAGTGTACACTATAGAGTGGGTGATGTGCAGTGTACGCTGTAGAGTGGGTAGTGGGCAGTCTGCACTGTAAAGTGGGTGGTGGGTAGTGTACACTGTAGAGTGGATAGTGGGTAGTGTACACTTTAGAGTGGGTGGTGGGCCGTGTACACTGTAGAGTGAGTGGTGAGCAGTGTACACTATAGAGTGGGTGATGTGCAGTGTACGCTGTAGAGTGGGTAGTGGGCAGTCTGCACTGTAAAGTGGGTGGTGGGTAGTGTACACTGTAGAGTGGATAGTGGGTAGTGTACACTTTAGAGTGGGTGGTGGGCCGTGTACACTGTAGAGTGAGTGGTGAGCAGTGTACACTATAGAGTGGGTGATGTGCAGTGTACGCTGTAGAGTGGGTAGTGGGTAGTGTGTGCTGTAGATTGAAGAGTGGGTAGTATACAATGTAGAGTAGGAAGTGGGCAGTGTACGCTGTAGAGTGGGTAGTGGGTAATGTACACTGTAGAGTATGTGATGGACAGTGTGTACTGTAGAGTGGCTGGTGGGCAGTATGCACTGTAGAGTGGTTGGTGGGTAGTGTACGCTGTAAAGTGGGTGGTGGGCAGTGTTCACTGTAGAGTGGGTAGTGGGCAGTGTACACTGGACAGTGGGTGGTGGTTAGTCTACGCCGTAGAGTGGGTAGTGGGCAATGTACGCTGTAGAGTGGGTGATGGGTGGTAGGCAGTGTACACTGTAGAGTGGGTAGTGGGTTGTGTACACTGTAGAGTGGGTTGTGGGTCGTGTACACTGCAGAGTGGGTGGTGTGCACTATACACTGTCGTGTGAGTAGTGAGCAGTGTACACTGTGGAGTGGGTGGTGGGTAGTGTACGCTGTATAGTGTGTGGTGAACTGTGTTCACTGTAGATTGGGTGGTGGGCAGTGTGTGCTGTAGAGTGGGCGATGGGCAGTGTGTGCTGTAGAGTTCGTGGTGGTCAGTGTACTCTGTCGAGTGGGTGGTAGACCGTGGATGCTGTAGAATGAGTGGTGGGCAGTTTATACTGTAGAGTGGGTGGTGGGCAGTGCACACTGTAGAGTGGGTGATGGGCAGTGTACACTGTAGAGTGGGTGGTGGGCCGTGTCCGCTGTAGAATGAGTGGTGTGCAGTGTATACTGTAGGGTGGGCGATGGGCAGTGTGTGCTGTAGAGTGGGTGGTGGGCAGTGTAGTCTGTAGAGTGGGTAGTGGGTAGTGTACGCTGTAGAGTGGGTGGTGGGTAGTGTACACTGTAGAGTGGATGGGGGCAGTGTACACTGTAGAATGGGTGGTGGGTCGTGTACGTTGTAGAGTGAGTAGTGGGCCGTGTACGCTGTAGAGTGGGTGGTGAGCAGTGTACGCTGTAGAGTGGGTGATGGGCAATGTATGGTGTAGAGTGGGTGCTGAGACGTGTACACTGTAGAATCGGTGGTGTGTTGTGTACGCTGCAGAGTGGGTGGTGGGCAGTGTTCACTATAGAGTGGGTGGTGGGCAGTGTACACTGTAGAGTGGGTGATGTGCCGTGTACACTGTAGAGTGGGTGGTGGGCCGTGTGTGTTGTTGAGTGGGCGGTGGGCAGTGTGTGTTGTTGAGTGGTCGGTGGGCACTATGTGTTGTAGTGTGGGTGGTGTTTAGTATACACTGTAGAGTGGGTGGTTGGCAGTGTGCACTGTAGAATGGGTGGTGGACAGGGTTCACTTTAGAGTGTGTGGTGGGCAGGGTACACTGTAGAGTGTGTGGTGGGCAGGGTTCACTTTAGAATGGGTGGTGGGTAGTATACACTTAGAGTGTGTGGTGGGCAGGGTACGCTGTAGAGTTGGTGGTGGGCAGTGTGTGCTGTAGAGTGGGTGGTGGGCAGTGTACACTGTAGAGTGGGTGGTGGGCAGTGTGTGTTGTTGAGTGGGCGGTAGTCAGTATGTGTTGTAGTGTGGGTGGTGGGCAGTGTACGCTGTAGAGTGTGTGGTGGGCAGTGTACGCTGCAGAGTGGGTGGTGGGCAGTGTATGGGCCATGTCCCAAAGTCGTGAAGCTCTCCCTCCACACCCCTGAATGACCTCTCGTTTCGACCTCCCCGATGTTCTCTAAGCTTCCAGCAAATAGAATTCTACATTTCACCAGGTCGTTTCAACATTTGGTTCTGTGCACATAATCTATCATGGAAATAGAGGGGAATCAGTGTATGATCTGAAGAAAGCTCACTGGACTCAGCACACTAACAGTGTCTCTCTCTTCACAGATGCTGCCAGACCTGCTGAGTTTCTCTAGCAACTTTCTTTTTTTGTTTAACTTAGAATGTGGTCCTTCCATCGTCACCAGCTCTACATCCCTCTCAGAGTCACACACCATGCTGACTTGGAAACATAGGAAAGAAGAAAGAATTGCATGTATAGACTTTTCACAACTATGGACTAACTTAAAACACTTCACAAGCTATGAAGCACTTTTAAAATGTCGTTATTGTTGTAACGCAGGAAGTCTGGCTACAATCTATGTACAGCAAACTGCCACAAAACAGCATTGTGATAATAACCAGCTTCTCTGGTTTAATGATGTGCGCTATGAAATAAACATTAACTGGACACCAAGGTAGCACCCTTGCATCACAAGATCTGATGTGGAGGTGCCAGTGTTGAACTGGGGTGGATAAAGTCAGAAGTCACATAACACCAGGTTATATGAGAAGGTAAGAACTACAGGTGCTGGAGATTAGAGTCAAAGAGCGTGTTGCTGGAAAAGCACAGCAGGTCAGGCCACATCTGAGGAGCAGGAGAATCAACATTTCGGGATTAAGCCCCTCCCGAAACATCGACTCTCCTGCTCCTCGGATGCTGCCTGACCTGCTGTGCTTTTCCAGTGCCACACTTTTCAACACCAGGTTAGAGTCCAACAGGTTTATTGGAAATCACCAGCTTTCGGAACTCTGTGAAGTGTGACCTGATGAAGGAGCCATGCTCTGAAAGCTGGTCCTGTTGGACTATGACCTGGTGTTGTGTGACTTCTGATTTTGTCACACACGATCAGGCAGGAACAGCATTTACTGAACATGCTCCCTCAGGGATGCACAGCAGCATCAGACTTGATTTGTGGGCTCAACCCTGGAAGAGGAGGATGAAACTACAGCCTTGAGCCACTGGTGGCAATGTAACTCAGTCAGCCAGCACTAACCCACACGCTTCCTTCACTGTCGCTGGGTCTAAATCCTGGAACACCTTCCTCCAGTCTGGACTGCAGCAGTTTGAGAAGTCAGTTCACCACTGTCTTCTCCAGGGCAATTAGGAAGGGGCAATAAATGATGCCCCAGACAGCAGGACCAACGCCCCAAGGACAAAGAAAAACAAAAATCAGGTGATTTTTATTGTCTTTTCAACTGCTTTGTGCTGGGGGCAGCTCACCTGCATGAATTTTAATACACCCTCTCAAAACTATAGTGAAAAGATCTGAACTGAGTGTGTTTCATCAAGGAAATAAGTTGTTGATATCTTGAAACTGCTTGAGCTTTGCCCTTCTGGTTGATGACATGGTGGGAATTGCTTGATTGAGTTACTGCTTTGTCACACACTGCCAGCCCTCTACTACTCTGGACTGATCCGCTTTAACCTCAGACATTGAGCATGAAAGGAGTGCTGGAGAGGTTTCATGGAGAAATATCTGGAATATTTACGGACACGACTTCTCACTGTGCCAATTCCTCCTCATTTTCACCATGATCCAAATGCCGATTTCCCGTTTATTTTACAAATATGCCTGAATCACCTGACCTTGCTAGGACAGCTTTATATTTTTCATTCCTGAAGAAGGGCTTATGCCCGAAACGTCGATTCTCCTGCTCCTTGGATGCTGCCTGACCTGCTGTGCTTTTCCAGCAACACATTTTTCAGCTTTATATTTTTGTTTAGATTAGATTAGATCCCCTACAGTGTGGGAACAGTCCAACAAGTCCACACCGACCCTCCGAAGAGTAACCCACCCAGACCCATTTCCCTCTGACTAATGCAGCTAACACTACAGGCAATTTCCCATGGCCAATTCAACTGACCTGCTCATCTTTGGACTGTGGGGGGAAACCGGATCACCTGGAGGAAACCTACGCAGACACAGGGAGAATGTGCAAACTTCACACAGACAGTCACCCGAAGCTTGGATTGAACCTGAGTCCCTGGCGCTGTGAGGCAGCAGTGCTAACCACTGAGCCACCATGGACAATTGTATATAGATACTATCAAGATTTTTGGGCAGGATGATAGTACTGTTATCTCCAAAGGTGGAGGAAGCGTGTAATTTGGAACTTACAACTTGCCCACAGGGAAATGGACAGCAATTCAGAGTGTGGGGTGCTGGGAAAGTATAGACGGCATCCAAGGAGCAGGAGAATCGACGTTTTGGGCATAAGCCCTTCATCAGGCAGTCCTCACCTTCTCCAAATGGACAGCAATGCCCAACAAGAGCTTTCCCCAGCACCAGGAGCCAATGACAAGTGTACACCATAATCATTACACTCACTTTGATGATAGTTCACCTTTTAGAAAAAAGGAATTCTCTGAAGGGGCAGCAGCCAAAGCATCAACCACCAGCGTCAATATTCATCTTCTTCCTCACTGAGGCACTGTGCCTACACTGTGGGCCATCCACAGTAACTTGCCAAGGTCCCTCCGACAGCTTCCAAACCCAGCACCTGTACCACCTGGAGGGACAAGGATATATGGTAACAGTCCAGCCTGCACTCCCTGGTATTTGGACTGCAGCATCTCACTGCCATCTTTACAAGTGCCATGAAGGATGGACAATAAATTCTGGCAATGCCCACACCCATAAAGAAATTAACAAAAAAACTTTATTACCCGTGGTTTCAGTGGAATAACTATTTTATGTTCAATAATATATTTAGAAAATGTTCTATTGTTGTCAGATATTTGCTGTGGTGACTAACCATTTGAGTAACTGCATAGGTGTACATGATGGTATGAGTTTCTATTTCCTTATATTAATGGGATGTAGGTGATGCACAAACCTTTAGTTACTCTGAGAACCTGGAGGTGTTTGGGGGACCACTTGAAATCAAGCAATTTCATAAAACTAAGGAAACATTCAGTCCCTTCAATGTTAACCAAATGGGTCACAGACAGGCTAGATTGAGTGAAGGAGGCTGTTGGATGAATCTTAATTTTTGAGATAGATTTCAGTAAATTGTCAGCTGCTTCTAAATCCCCAGACCATGTTGTGGAAGTAATGCCCTTTTAAACTTATTTCATTAGCATATGTAACATCTTCAACATCCATTCCATCCACCACTGACACTCAGTAGCAGCAGTATGTACCAGGTGCAAGAAACACTGCAGAAATTCACCAAACTCTTCAGATAGCGCCTTCCAAACCTGTAACACTTCCATTGAAAAGGACAAGGGCAGCAGGAACACCACCCCCTGCAAGTTCCCCTCTGAGCCACTCACCATCCTGACTTGGAAATATATCGCCGCTCCTTCAGTGTTGCTGGGTCAAAATCCTGGACTCTAGATTAGTGTGGTGCTGGAAAAGCACAGCAGTTCAGGTGGCATCTGAGGAGCAGGAAAATCGATGTTTCAGGCAAAAGCCCTTCATCAGGAATGAAGGGCTTTTGCCCGAAACATCGATTTTCCTGCTCCTCGGATGCTGCCTGAACTGTTGTGCTTTTCCAGCCCCACACTAGTCTAAAATCTGGTTTCCAGCATCTGCAGCCCTTGTTTTTACCTTTTACAAAATCCTGGACTTCCCACCCTCACAGCATTGTGGGCCCACCTACATTCAAACAACAGCAGCAGAGTGACTTACCATCACCTTCTCAAGAGCAATTAGAGACGAGCAATGAATGTTGGCCCAAACACTGGTGTCCACATCCTACCATAGAATAAACAAACACAGTAGAAAGCACGCTGCAGAGATTACAACACCCAGGGATTTTGCCAGAAAGTTGGTCTCACAAGCAGCTCTTTGTTTGCTCTTGTGAATACAATGTTCTCATGGAAATGGGCTTCTCAAGCCTGGTCAGGTGAAGCTGCTAACAGGTTGAACACTTTGTTCCTGACCTCCTCCTGAACTCTGGGCGATAAACTTTGACAACTAGTACAGTAGTTAAATCCACACAAGTATGTAAGTGAGGAGTCAAAGGATGGGTATACACTCTGAAGTCTTCAATGACGCTCTGTTTGCAATGTAAAATTATCCTGTTGCCATTGTGAGATTAATTAAATGGGTAATGACAGGTGAAGTGAGTGTGCAAATAGATTTACAACAATTCCCAAAATCTGGGGAAAATTCAGCCTGGTGGTTGCTATTCTAAACTGTCATTTGAAAGGAAAACGTTTGTCCATAAGACCATAAGATCAAAAGAAGTAGGCCATTCAGCCCATCGAATCTGCTCCACCATTCATTGAGATCATGCCTGATCTGATCATCTTCAACTCTACTTTCCTGCCTTTTCCCCATATCCATTGATTCCCTTCCTGACTAAAACTCCCTCAGCTTTGAGATCAATGAGGTTCAATTAGAACATTTTGTCTCTTGAGGGTGGTTTTGTATTTCAGTGAGATCATGGCTGATCTGTAACCTAACTCCACATACCTACCTTTGACCCACAAACAGGAAGCAATTTTCTCTGGATTTTGAAATGAAAGTGTGGTAGTGTCCCTATTTCTGGACTAGAAGGGCCAGGCTCAAAGCTTATCTGCTCCAGAGGTGAGTTGTAATGTGTCTGAACAGGTTAATTAAAATATCTTGAATAGGGCAAAAATGATGAGTCATTTATCGCCTGAATTTGAAATTTTGTCAAAGTAGTAACAGGAGGTAGAGAAATAGTCAGCAAAATGAGAAGACAGACCAAGAGAAAGCACGTATGAAACAGGAACAGGATGCACAACACTTTAAAAATAACAAAATTATGGTGACTCTATTTGAATGTGCCCAGCATTTGCAGGTGATTTGAAGATGCAAATTGAGGTCAACGGTATGATTTAATTCAATTACAGAGATGTGGTTGCAAGGTGACCAAGACAGGTATCTAAATATTCAGGGACATTTATCATTTAGGAAAAATAGTCAGAGGGGAAAGGAAAGCAGGGTAGTACTGTTTATAAGGAACATGATCAAAATGTTCAGTGGATCTTAGATCAAAGTTGAGATGTAGAATCAGTTTTGGTGGAGCTAAGGGAAAGCAAAGAGCAGAGTTTAGAAAGTTCTTTCAGGGCGTGGCAGGGTGGATGTGGATAAGGATATCCTCTGGCTGGTGAGTCTGGAACGAGGGAGGCATAATTTCAAGTTAAGTAGTAGATCATTTAGGACTGAGATGAGAAGGAACTTCTTCAATCAGAGGTTTCTGTGGAAACTCAGTCATTGAGCTGATTCAAGACAAAAATTTATTTATTTCCAGAGACCAATGACATCAAGAGATATTGTGAAGGAAAGTGATGTTGAGGTAGATGAGCAGCATGAATGGCAGAGCAGGCTTTCTGTTCCTGTCACTAAGGTGGGATTTCGAATAATATGACAAATTGAAAATAGTACTCTTAGATTTGAAAATGTTACCCTAGCTTACCCATGTCAATAGATGGGTATATGGACATCTCCATCTTGTGCCAGTTCAATGCCCATCTTGAATTAGTCGGCTGTAAGACCATAAGGTATAGCAGCAAAATCAGCCCATTCAGCCCAATGGCTGCTCCACCAATTGATCATGACTGATATGTTTCTAAACCCTATCCATAGAATCCCTACAGTGAGGAAGCAGACCATTTACCCCATCAAATCCACATTGATCCTCCAAAGGACATCCCACCCAAACCCACCCCAATCCCATAACCCTACATTTACCCATGGCTAACCCACCTAACCTGCACATCTTTGGACTATGGGAGGAAATCAGAGCACCCAGAGGAAACCCCACATAGACATGGGTAGAACATGCAAAATGCACACAGGCAGTCACCCAAGGTTGAAATTTAAACTCGGTCGCTGGCGCTGTGAGGCAACACTGCTAACCACTGAGCCAGCATGTCACCCATAATCTCCTACCTTCTCCTGCTAACCCTTGATCCCCTTACTAATCAAGAACCTATCTATCTATCTATTTCAGAGGGCAGTTACGAGTCAACCCCATTGCTGTGGATCTAGAGTTACATGTAGGCCAGACCAGGTAACGGCGACAGATTTCCTTCCCTAAAAATGGCATGAGTCTTTACAACAATTGATGATTGGTTCATAGTCATTGTTCTTGAGATTAGCTTTCATTGAGCTCAGGTTCCGCCAGCTGTGAGGTGGGATTTGAACCATGACCCTACAGCATTAGCTTGGGCCAATGGATTACCAGTGCATTGACATTATCATCCATCATCTCCCCTTCTGTACTAACAGTAAGTTATTGAAATGACACTGGAGAAGGAAGGTTCCTGGAGAAGATATAGGAAGCACTGTATTACTGAATTTATTGCCGTTGAATTTGAAGGGGTAAGTCTCCTGAAAGCGGGTAATCCTGTATCCCCACAAGGTGTTTGCATATCCATATAGACGCTTTCATCTGAGCAGAGTACACTCACCGTAAATCCAACAGAGAATTCAAGAAGCGTGTCTTTGTCTAGGCAGTGGTGTGAAAGGGGAATTCACTGCCATAATGAGTAATTGAGACAAATAGGAAGGATTCATCTAAGGGAAATCTGTACAAGGGCAGAAAAAAAAGGATTAGAGAGATAATCAAATGGACTTAGATTAAAAGGATAGGGAGCAGGCTTGAGTGAAGCAGAAACACTGGTATCGCCCCGATAGGCTGAATGGCCTTTTTTTTAATTGGAAAGTAGCACAATCTTCCGATATAAATGGGAAATATTAATGATGAGGTGCACATTTAGATTGCTCTCTGTTGCCCACATGTTCTCTGCTCGGTTTAGTTGGGGGCCCCCTTCCAGGTGTCAGCAGGGGGAACATTCCTTCACACAACAGCCAATTTCCTACCTCACACTGTTGGCTGCAGAGGCTTGGCTCACTGGGTTAAGGTAATGGTGAGGTAGGAGCCTGCAGCGATGATCCCAAGATGCTAAGTCAAGATCCAGCTACTCTGAAAACTTGGTCCGCCATACGTGAGGAGCGAAGGATCTCGAAGGAACCCTCTGAAGAAAAAATACTCTGTTATAAATATTTTTAATGAGTCCATTCAGCGATGTTATGAGACTCCTCTGGAGCAGGTAGGGCTTGAACCAAGGGCCAGCAGTCGGGACACTACCACAGTGCCACCACAAGGCCCAGTACAACTCAGTAACCCGCACCAACGTAATTTTTCTCTCAATTAGATGTATTGGTTTCAAGATGAGTCCTCTTCATTTAGCCACAAGCTAAATGTTTTGGAAGAATTTTCAGCCACAGCATGCTGGGAATTGGAACACAGTTCCCAACTACATCTTGGGTCCTGAAGTGGAGCAGATGTTTATACAAGTTGTAACAGAGTGTGTAAATTGCAGTTAACCAAAACTGAGATTTAAACCCATGTATTCATCCTAAACTATTTTATCCCATTTACCTAAGCTGTTACCATAGAAAAATCACAGATTGCAATAAGAAACCAACAGATTATTAACTGGATGAATATTGTGAAATTGCAGGTATGAAGACCAAGTATATGAGGCCCTCCCTTAATCTGTCTGAACCAATATAGCTTCAATTGAGAGAACAATTATAGTCCATACTTTGGATAAGCAAGTTGTGGAATTTGATACATTGATTCCTTTGTTGTTCTCCATTGGTAAACCTGTTTTCAGTTTATAAGATTCAAATTACAGTCTCTTTTCGATTAATAAGCTTAAAGGCAAGTTTTGACTTTGTTGAATATTATTGGTGAAATCTGGAAAAGACGTTTGTCTCTTTCAGGTTTCTTAATCCATTTTATTCTTAATATAGAAACCATCTTCCAGTGCTTAAGTTTCAATTAAAACCCAACGCATTCTGATAGAAACTCATTTACTTCTTTGTTAATCAATTACTTATTCACATTGGTTTACCACAGGAACGATACAGAGTATGAACTTAATTGAGATAAGGCTTGAATTTTATACGCCCATTTTGCTCATTTAACGTATTGTGTGACTCTTAGTAATTTAGAATGCAAACAGTGAATTGAGTAATCTAAGCATAAATGGAATTAATTAATGACTTTAAAATATTTACTGTGAACTGATTTCAAAATATATCCCTCATAGTCAATTGCTTCCCTCGGGAATTTCTCAACCCCACCCAATGTGTGTCCTCGGATAATATTTCCTCTTTCTCTACCACTGGTGATGGATTCCTAGCATTCACCTTCTTCTCTCTGAATTCTCCCAATGAGCACCTTCACCTTCAAACGCTCTTTTTTTTAGGTTGGTAGATCTTTGTTCTGATCATTAATGATGAATTATACAATAATGACCAGGTGCAAGATGGTGCGAGTTACTGTCTTCACCTAAAGGGTTGTGAATCTGTGAAATTCCCTGCTCAGTGAAGCAGTTGTGGATATCTCAAATGTTTTTAAGGCAAAGATAGATAGATTTTTGAACAGTAAAGAAATTAAGGGTGAGAGGGTGGGTAAGTGGAACTGAGTCTACAAAACGATCAGCCATGATCTTATTGAATCGGAGAGCAGGCTCGAAAGGCCAGATGGCCTACTCCTGCTCCTAGCTCTTACGTTCTTATATGATTCCAGAAAGTAGGCTTTCCAATTTCCATTTTAAACGTGGACAAAACGTATAGAAAATGGTAGTACAGGAGGAGACCATTTGGCCTCTCATACCTGGGACTGATTCTTTGAAAGAACAGTTCTACATATTCCCACATTCCCACTTTTTGACCACCACCCTGTCAGTTCCTGTCAGACCTGCTGAGTTTTTCCAGCAACCTCTGTTGTTTACTACAGATCTCCTGCTTTTATTTCAGTGTTTGATCCGTTGCCACATCTCTTCCACGTATGCCCATCTTGAAGACGTTCTGTTCCTCTCTCCAAGAGTATTTCTCTTTAAATCTTTCGTGCTGTTCAGCATAAATGCCACCTTTACCTTGATGCTTCTAGTTCCAAAGCATGGTACATAAGTCCTAGGTCACTGGACTCGAAATGTTAACTCCACAGATGCTGCCAGACGTGCAGTGTTTCTTCAGCAATTTCCATTTTTGTTTGTAGCTGTCAGTTCCTCATCATCCAATGTTTATCCAATTCCTTTGTAAAAATATATCTGGAATCAATTTCCAACCACTTTTTCAGGCTGCGCATTCCAGATCCTGAAAACTGAGTGGAAAATAAATTCTTGTGTCCTCTCTAGATTGTTTTTCAAGCATTTTGAATCCATTAACTCAGCAGATGGACTTTTTTCTGCTTAATATGATTTAAGAAATATTTAGATGAGCGCTTGAAATGACATAGCACACAAGGATATGGGGGTCAGGCAGCATCTGAGGAGCAGGAAAACTAATGTTTCAGGCAAAAGCCCTTCATCAGGAATGAAGGGCTCCTGCCCGAAACATCGACTCTGCTGCTTCTCGGATGCTGCCTGACCGGCTGTGCTTTTCCAGCGGCACTCTAATCTTGACTCTGATCTCCAGCATCTGCAGGACCCACTTCTGCCTATACAAGGGTATGGGCCAAGTGTCAGAAAATGGGATTGGAATTGATAGGAGGTTCATGGACACAATGGACCGAAGGGTCTCTTTCAATGTTGTGAAGACTCTCGTGATTCTATCAACACATCCAATCAGCATGGAACCCTCTGTTAGTTCACTTCTTCTCTTTGAAGAACATTAGTTCGAATTTTGTCACTCTCTCCTCTCCTTTTAAAAGAAATATGAATTTTAAACTGGAGAGTGAATTCTGACAATGAGCTCTGAGTGAATTAGCTGCACCCTCCAAGCCCATTTCACCAAAAAACTATATTTGATATGGGTGACACAGTGACACAGTGATAAGCACTCCTGCCTCACAGCACCTGGGTTCAATTCCAACCTTGGGTGACTGTCTGTGTGGAGTTTGCACATTCTCCCCGTGTCTGTGTCGGTTTCCTCTGGGTGCTCTGGTTTCTTCCCACAGTCCAAAGTTGTATGCGATAGGTGGATTGGCCATGTTAAATTGCCCAAAGGTTTTGGGACGTGCAGGTTCGGTGGATTGACAATAGGAAATGCGGGGCTACAGGGGATGCTCTTCAGAGTGTCAATGTGGACACAATGGGCTGAATGGCCTGTTTCCACACTGTAGGGATTCTGTAACTCGGTTTAACAACATGCTTTGCACAATTTCCTTGTCATTGATTTTATCAAGAAACAGGAATCTTGCTCATTTTCTTTTCAGGAAGAATTGCGAATCTAACTTTGGGAATTTCTCCTCTCCCTGGTGAAGCTCCTGAACTGTTGCCCGGTGGTAATTGTACCTCCTTCCTATTTGATCAGGTGTTCTCATGTTCATTCTGCGTGGATCGGCAGTCTCTGTTTCACAAGCATTTACATGTTAAAGGGCGAAATAGATGAATAATCAGCGTAACACCAAAACATTCTTATTATCAACATTTCTCAGTTAAAACTCGTTACAATTCATGTCAGACCAGTTTTCGCAATTTTACATATCTCAGCTCACTCACTTGGAGATATTATTCCTTTCTGCTTCCATCTTACTGTTGACATTCTCTTCCTAAATGTCTTTGCTCTTCTATCTAACTGTCTCCCTGTCTTTCTGTCTCTCTCTTTCTTTCATTTTTTGATGGGTTCGATTTTCTGTGCTTGCTTACTTATTTCCATCTGCCTCTCTGTCATTTTACATCTTTTGCCTGGAAACAGTGATCTACTTTCAACCAATGATAAACCCACTTGTCAGGAACAGAGGACAACCCACAAAATTCACTGGCCCTCCTGGAGGTTCAGATGTTTCAACCCATAGAGTTTTTACAGTGTGTGTGTGTGGTTGAACAACTAAACAGAGGCCCTGTAACCCATCAGGTCCATGCTAGCCAGCAAACATACATCCATTCAAATCCAATTTTCTCGCATTTGGATTTGATGCTATACTTATTGACCCCTCAATAAAGGGATAAAATTCTCCCTGTCTTACTATCCTGTCTTATGTCCCTCTGCAGAAATGATGTGAAGGAGCCGGTGTTGGACTGGGGTCAACAAAGTTAAAAATTACACAACACCAGCAGAGGCTGATGGCCAAGTTTGGAACCCTTGAGGATGGCCTCAACCAGGACCTTGGGTTCATGTCGCACTACAGGTGACCCACTACACTATACACACACTCTCTCTCACACACGCTCTTAGACACACTCACGCAAACCTTCTCCTATACACACTCTCTCTCTCTCTCTCTCTCTCTCATTCACACACACATACACCCCTCACACTCACACCCATACACACACACTCTCTCACAGGTTTATACTCCATCACTCACACACACACACTCACATGCACACACTCTCTCTCTCATGGACGCGCACACGCATTTAAGTCTTGGGATGAATTTGCATTTGCAGAATTATATTTGCAGATACATTCTATTTTGCTCAAGAAGCACACAATCTGTAGGCAGTCAATCCACGTAATATTTTATGAATTCCTACTTTGAAAATAGAGCCAGTCTGACTCAAGATTGGGATACAGACAGAATCCAACTTCACACCTTTAATGCCTTGTCTCAGCTGAGATGTCACCTTTTTTTACAAGACCTTAAGTTATCTCAAGAATGTGACTCTGAGGAAGTTCTGGGATTTACATATTAATGAAACGAAACCTGCAACCCATTCTAAAATATGAAAGACTTAACTGCATTCTAAATTTGTTCAATATATCATTTCAATTGCATTACACTGTAATCTTTTGCTATAAATCCTGTGTCTTATGATCCTGTTCCACAACCACCTGATGAAGGAGCAGCGCTCCAAAAGCTAGTGCTTCCAAATAAACCTATTTTACTATAACCCTCTGCAGAAAGGCAGGTGGAAGTAAGCAAGCACAGAAAATAGAACCCATCAAAAAATGACAAAGAGAGAGAGAAAGACGTGGAGACAGTTAGATAGAAGAGCAAGGAAATGTAGGAAGTGAATGACAAAGCTCCACTCTCCACCTTCTCTGTTCCAAGGAACACAACCCAGTGGCAATAATTCATCAAATTAATCCAGAAGTAAATCTGAGAAATTGTCAGAAAGGGTTAGTAAATACCACTGGGGTGTGGGGATGGGGTACAAATGATATATTTGCCCTGACCCTGTGTGACCCTAATGAAATCTGACATTGAAATGATGATGTGTTTGAGTGGGCAGTGGTAACCTGATAATTTCCAGCTTTCATTTCCTTTCCCCCAGAAAGAGAGAGTGTCCAGCCAGAGAATGTCACCAACATATTGGACCTTCTCCGATATGATAGAAAGAAAATCAGGCAGCTCGGTTTTAATGTTGCTCAAATGAACGACGGTCAATTTGTATAGTTGCTGCAGGTTTGTGTTGGTTGATGTAACTGAAAGTGGCACTTGATTATGTTCCTTGCAAGTAACACCCTCTCAATAAATCAGAGGATATGGTGATAGAACCAATTCAACAACCAACTCTTGGAGACTGTACAGTCTGACTATTGAATCAAAATACTGTTGTAGATCAGCAATTTGTGACTCAGTCTGTTTTAATATCTTATGATATAATAGAACAAATACTGGGGAAAAAGCCCCTGTGTTTATATTACACACCTAGCAGACAGGGCTGGAAGTTTTTTACATACAATTAACTACTTTGAAACACAGCCACTGCTGTTACCTAACCAAATATTATGGCATACTTAATGCAGAATAGGATATTTATTATAATATTCACAGTGAAATAGCAATATAAATCCAAAATTGTTTAAAATTTTGGTAATTTTCCCAATTTATTGAAATTAATTCCATTTGAATCATTTCTACCACATTAGAAATACCAAATCTTTCAAAGTTTTTATGAAAAGTGACTAAGAAGGGAGTTCTAAGGTTGGGTTCTGCACAGGTGAATCTCAGGCTAACATTACTTGTGAACTATAATTTACTTTTAATGTTGCTCTTTTGGAATTACTACAGAAGGTATTGAGCATATAATGTGGAATGTGCCTGTGCAATCCTAACTCAAAAATAGTTAAGGCTGTGGTATTCCGCCTCCATTGATTTATTCATCAATTTCAGATCAATTTCATGTATTCACGATCAACCAACCAGGGATTTTCAAGCACTCGAATTGATTTTGAAGAGAGAGAGAGAGACCACTAGTAAATAACTCACAACAGTAACATTTAGGAGAACGATGATTGGGATGAAATTATCACAGAAAGTTCAAATGGGGGACAATGTGTTTTTTTTGCGTAAAAGAAAGTGTTGGTTTGTAGATAAGCAGGAGAAGCAATTGGAGTCTGTGACTATTTTCAGGTAAAGAATATTCAAAATTAATAAATTGTAAAGCATAAAAACATAAAGGAAGATAATGAGCACCCTGGGAGTGAATATTGTTAGCCATCCCCTCCCTGACTCCCCTCTGAGTACAGCCTCCTTATCTCTCGACACAAATTGCTGCAACTTGGCAAATTCCGGTGACAAAAGTGGCACCCTGGTAATTGGTAGAAACACCAAGGGGGTGGCTGCTGAAGGTATCCCCGAGAGGTAGCACCTTTCTGAGAATGAGAGTAAATGCAGCTAATGCTGCACCTAACTAAACAGAGTTTCACACTGGCCGTGAGAGCAATGCTTACTCCATTTGTTTAGTTTCTTGTTGTTTTCGAGGTGTTGGAATGTGAGGATAACACAGGCAGAGCAGCCAATCGCACATTGTAACTTGGGAGCTTGTAATAATATGACAATGAATTATTTAAAATTATTGCAGTATGAAAGCTGAAATAATTTTACATTAATTTCCTCTATGCTTCAAATAACTGTGTCTTTAATGTTTGGTTTTTAGCAAAGGAAAATATAATTTGCATTAATACTCATCTGCACATATCGTGGGTAGCTGATTGTTTAAGTAAAGCATTTATGGGATTGAACAATAGCGGAAAGGTGCAATTACAAATTTATTATAATGCTGAATAATCATCACCATGGGCCCAGTGTGGGTTATTCAATATTCTGCAGGAACATAACATGTACACACTATCGAAAGAAACCTCCGATGGTCTTGCTTAAGAGAATATCAGGACAGGAGTTCTATACCATGCAACGCACAATTCTTTATTTTGTTAAGAAGGAACATTATTTGCTGCGGGAACAATATTTAACTGTTTCTAAAGAAACACAAGTTTAGATTAATGAGAATTTCTTCCTTTTTTCGGAAAGGAACTTTAACAAACTGTAAAGTGTTTGTCTGATTCAGATACAAACTGCAGGCACTCAGTAGCTGGCCTTTCCTGTCCTGGAAAGAGTATTTTCATCTGTATCAGTCTAATGCCTGCAGTCTAACATCTGTATGTGCCAACATACTGACTGTATTGTTAAATAGTAGTTCAATGTGACATGCCTATACTGAGTCATGGGATATATTGTCTTACTCCATGTAAAGTACAATATATTATTAAGTTCTGTTTCTAATTACAGTGCTGTGGGAGTGCGTGTGATATTTGTATGCTGAGGATCGATGATTATGTGCATATGTTTGCCAAAACTTCAAATCAGTTGCTTCCAATGTCAATGAATATCCACGTTATTGTTCAGTTATGTTATTCCACCAACTTGTTTAGAGCCCCAGTACCATAGGGAGGGTTGTTCCTGAGAATTGAAGGTAGACCCTGTATATGGAAGTACCGAGGGTGGGAGGAGAATGCAGCCTGATTGTATTCAGAGGATGGTTTGCAATATAGATATCTAAATCAGGAGCAGCAGGAAGCCTTTCAGCCTCTCAGCTTGCTGTACTATCCAATAAGATAGTTCCTGCCTACCCTTCTACAACCTTTCACCCCCTCACTTACCAACAACTTTGGCCTCAAAAATATTCGAAGATTCTGCTTCCACCTCCTTTTAAAGAAGCAAGGTCCAAAGATTCGTGACGCTTTCTGTGAGAAAAAAAATCCTCCTCATCTTTGTCTTAATTTGTCAACCTATTAGTTTTAACAGTGGCTCCCCATTCCACAAGAGGATATGTGTCTCCATCTACCCTGTCAAGACCCCTCAAGATCTTATATGTTTCAGTCAAGTTACTTCTTTGAGAATCCTGGAAGGATTGGTGATGGTATCTGGGATGTTTAAAATGGAGGTACTGGGGTCTGGGTGGTGTAGAAGAGGTGGTGTTACCAGATGTTAGCAGGGAACATATTGAATTTGAATTTGAATTGAATTTATTGTCAAGTGTACCAAGGCACAGTGAGAAGCTTTGTCTTGCGAGCAATACAGGCAGACCACAGAGTTAAATAGCATGGATAGTAAATAATGGGGAAGGTGAATGGCTGCCTGTGCGTATGAACAGAGCAGGAGGACATTGCACACATTGGAAATATTGCAATTGAAAGAGTTTTCTGACCATGGGGTCAGCAGTGTGGAGTGGAGGGGAAAGGTATAACTCTTTGATATTTGAATGCTCGGGTGGTCTAAAGATCATCAGCAGAGATTCTCTATTTCACTGGTGACAGGTCATTACAAAAGTGATGGGAAATTAAGGCTAAGTGAGGAACTATTGAGCTAAGGAATTCCTCTGCCTATCTACTGACCCTTTCCATCAAAGACCCCATTTGTTTACATGGAGAGACCATTCTCTTGCCCCCAGCTGCTCTCTCTCTCTCGCAGTTGGCACCAGCTGGTACAGGGCCCAATGAATTGTTCAATTCCCGTACTCAGTGCCTTCCATCACTGTCAGCAACTGGTGCTGGACATCCTGACACATGAAGGAAGCTGCAAGTCTTTGAGCAGCGAGTAACAAGGAATAGGGAGGAGAGGGAAGGGGGGAGACGGGAGGGAGGAGAGGGGAAGGGGGGAGACGGGAGGGAGGAGAGGGGAAGGGGAGAGGGGAGAGAGCAGGGAGGATAATACAGGGAGGAG
>NC_057743.1:39136321-39148578 GCF_004010195.1 Chiloscyllium plagiosum | reverse complement strand
GAGAGGGCGGGGGAGAGGGCAGTGAGCAGGAAAGAAGAGGTCCTCAGGGTTGGAATGTCCCGAGTCATAGACAGGGGTGATTGTGAATGGGTTTGCTGCACTGAAGTGACATGTTGGCCCTTGCAGTGACCCCAGTGACCCCTGTGTTGTTGCCACACCCACTCGCTGGCTGTGGGTCTAGGTACTGAGATGGATCTTCATTTTGTATTGTCCAACCCAACCTTGAGCCTTGAATCCTGAGGTCTGCAATCTCCTGTAGAATCCATGTTCTGGCCCAGAGGGAAATCCAGTTTCAAACAAAGTGATGCTGGGAAGGGGACCCTGTGGTTGCGCTGGAACTCCATCTTGAAGTATACAAGACAACTGTGTGCCACACCCCAACATTTTATGCTTTTCCCTTCGGAGAGAACCAGCTGAAAGAAACTTAAAATGTACTTTGAAAAGCAGTAGGACAGGGAGGAAGAACCGAACGTAGGTTGTGCTGTGACGATGTGACAGCACCACTGTACTGGGGGTGGTAACAGGGACATCTCATTTGTAAATGTGTAACAGCACCATCTACCTTCGAGGATAAGCTTGAAGGACACAGCTAATAAATGACCAAACATTAAGTTCTATACAACTTAAAAAGTGTGGCACTGAAAAGCACAGCAGGTCAGGCAGCATCTGAGGAGCAGGAAAGTCGATGTTTCGGGCATAAGTCCTTCATCAGGAAGTTCTCACTTTCTCCTTGGTTCTATAGAATTTAAGTATTGGTTTAAAAAGGAACATTTTATTGAAGCCTTTTGTCTTGCATCCATCAGATTATTCACAAGGATAGCAACGTAAAGAGGAACCATATTTTATCCACAATGAGGAGAGACCACTGCTTGTTGGTTAGTAAATTCTGATTGGTACAGGCATTTCCATGGAGAATGCATGGGTTACTTGATGCCTTATGGTTAACTGCCGAGCTTTATTTAACTTAAAAACCAAGCAAATCAACTCTGATTGGTCAAGACGTCGCCCTGAGGAATGATCCAGAGAATGGCTGTTGCCCATTTTGTTGAGTTTACTGTGAGTGTACATGTTGCTTTTGTTGCAATGAACAGTCCCTGTGTATTAATTATTGTAGCTTCCATTGCAGTGAAATGTGCCTATGAGGCTGACTGATAATCATAAACTGGTTGTCCAATCACTGAACCTTAAATGTAAATAAAGCTATGTTGTTAATTGTCCAAGAAAACATCTGTACCAATTGATGTCAACTTGCCAACTAATCAACACTCTCACACAGAATAAAATATTGTACCTCTGAGCCAGGAGACCCCAGTTCAAATCCCACCTACTCTGGATGTGTGTCAAACCATCTCTAAATAGGCTTGGTTAGAAAATATCTCAAACTTTCTTATCCTTTATTTTGGTATTCTTGCAAATGTTCTGAAGAGTGTAAGATGCAAAACTTTGGCTAACTGTGCCTTTTTTCAAATAGATGAAGTTATGTCACACAACCAAAAACACACATGGAAATAGAATCCCTACAATGTGGAAACAGACCATTAGGCCCAACAAGTTCACACTGACCCTCTGAAGAGGATCCCACCCATACCCCTTTGCCTACACTATTGCTCTACATTTCTCCTGACTAATACACTGCGCATTCCTGAATACTGTGGGCAATTTAATGGCAAATAGTGACAGTAAATAATGAAGCAAAAAGTGTTAAAGGAAGGAAACATGGTATACTGTGCTTCTGTGCTTTCTTTCGCTTCACCTGATGAAGGAGCAGCGCTCCGAGAGCTTGTGATTTCAAATAAACTTGGTCAATAAACTGGCGTCATGTGACTTCTGCCCTTGTCCACCCCAGTCAAACACCAGCACCTCCATATTTTGGCAATGATTACATATGGAAGACTTCTTCTCTATTATAGATTTTGGTAACTCTGAAGGATGAGAAAGGGTAATCCAACGATAACTTGAACTGTAAACTGTAGCTGATGTTATGACCTAGCAGAGTAACCCTTGAAAGTGCACTCAATGGCATCTTAAATTAAGAGGAATTCTCTTTCAAATTGCTGTTTTCCTTATAACGAACAGAGAAGCAGTTGTAGTCTGTTTTAATTTGGAATATTTTGATAGTTGGTCTCTTTCGTAAAAAGAAACTACTTCACGGGCACTTTGAATTACAAAGTGTTCTACTTAATTATAGTCTGGAGTGCTGTTAATTTGACTAAGCAGCTCAGTGTAGTTAGTTTTTGGTTGTTTATATGGCTAAAAACTGGAAAATCCACATTCCAACTTTGGCACATGTGACTGACTGGATCTGTCTTTTCACTTATTTCATAAAATTCATTTTTATTCAAGGTCAGAGTGTAAATCTGCCACCTTTCTTGTCTGAGTCAGAAGTCATACACCACAAAGTTATAATCCAACAGGTTTATTTTAAATCATTTCTTGTCGAAGGTAGCAATTTTGATTCCCCATTTGTTTTTGGCTGGATGTCAATGAGCAACCCGGAATTTTGAAAGCATCCGTATGGATTGGGTTGGTTTGAGCAACATTTATGTTGAAATGTAAAGAGTGTTCCTCACATTGAGGGAGTGCCTCTCCAACACAGTTCCTTGTAGGAGACTGGAACGTTTCAGGTTGGGACTTGGCATCATATGGAACAAGCTCAGACTGAGCAGTCAAAGCACAGGAACATTTGATTTGATTTATTGTTGTCACATCACGTGTACCTATAGACAGTGAAAAGTTTTGTTTTGCCTGCAGTACAGGCATATCATACTGCACAAAGTGCATTAGGGCAATACAACAGAGTGAGGTACAGCAGTAGAGAAGGTATACAAAGAGCGAGACCAACATTAAATTGAAAATTTGAGAGATTAGATTCCCTACTGTATGGAAACAGGCTCTTCGGCCCAACAAGTCCACACTGACCCTCTGAAGAGTAACCCACTCTGACCCATTCCCCTATATTCACCCCTGCACCTAACACTATGGATAATTTAGTATGGCCAATTCACCAAATGCTGACCCCCAGCAAGTGACGCTCAAATGCCCAGAATGAATCAAATGGATAACTGGAATGTACTGAGACTGCTCCTGACATCATGGCAATGGGAGCACTCCAGGGCCTTTGATGTGTAAGATCCAAGCAGGTGTTGAAGAAGTTATTCGACTCTACCTGGACAAACCATTGAGCAGACCCATGACGAAAAGTTCTTCGGATCTGTAAAGAGGTTGCTGAGTGTGCTTTGCGGGATTCCATGGGGAGCTGGTCTCCAGCGGTGGTATGGGCTGGTGAACACTGCCAGTAATGAAATGGCAGCTTCCGATCACATGTACGTTATCCTACACCAGCTCCTGCACGTGGAACACTCACCAACTGTGATACCCAGCACTGCTCAGTCTTTTCAATCCAACTGGCCTGTCATTCTGCAACACAGCTGTAGGAATGGCCAGGGATACAGACATTATCGGAAGAACCAAGGCAAAAATCACAAATGACATGGGCAACATTAAAGCGCTGTAAGAAAGAACACTGAGTCAGTAACACCACACAGACTGCAATGTCACTTCCATACATGGTAGCAGCTCTGTATAATTCACTCGATAAATCACGTCCTGTCTTCTATCCCTCTGATGTGGTATCAAGGAAACTTCCTTCATCCAAAATGATACCAAATTGATCCCAGGAAGTCTTTTGGCTCAGCTAATCAGGTAAAGGAGTTAGTAAAGGAGCTAATGTTTGCCATACTGTAAATATGTACCAATGATGTTTATGCTGCACAGCTGTTGATGCACAGCTCAGCTCTGTGTGATGAGAGTATTCTGCAGCGATCTCCCAGGCTGATGTGGTTTGGTCACTGCTGGTACTAGCTGAGGAGCCCACACTATCTCATTAACACCATGATACTCCATTCACTTCCAGCTCTGCTGTGCAGAATTGTTTAAATCTGATTCAAGTTCTGCACCACTGGCATAGCAGCCTGCTGTGAGTAATGTACCGACCTCCGTTTATTAGCTCCATGTTTCTGTGCAGCTGCGCAACCCTTAGCAAATATGAGCTTTTTTCATTTAATCTTGCAAGCGTGGAAGGCCAAGCATGGATACTTTGGTTTCTATCCATTAGCACAAACTCAGGCTTTCCTCAGCAGTAGACCAATGTCTGTGCTTCAATTTGTTAGCGCAGAGGGGGCGAATGTGGCCCATAATGTTGTTTAATTGCACAATGCCTCTCAATGACAGTGTAATAAGTCTCTGCTGGTTACTAGTCTACTGGATAGTGCAGACACATGGAAACTTGTTGACAAGTTTACAGGGATTAGTTACAACCGGGGAAATCCTGGCAATATTCACCTTCTGGGATTGAGAGCGAGCCGATAACCTATGCACAATGATACTGTGGAAGGTACATGTTTGTAGATACAGTCGTCTGATTCAAGTAAGATCCACTGTATTTGGACAGTGAACGCAAATTATTTCTGACAGGGACTGTAAATCATTATTGAAGTCCATACATTAAATCTACACCCAGGGATTTAAACTGCCTTTTATTTTGTATTTTCTAAAATAATGCAGGTAATGCACTATTACTGGTACAATAGCTTACCAGGAAAAGGTCATGTGTATATCTGGGATACAGACTTCAGAGGTGTGTATCTTCGATGTTATGTTCTATCTCTGCTGTCAGTTTCTCATCAAGACTAGAGCAACACTTTCCAACAGTTTATCGATGATTTGTGATTGAGCTTTTTAATGAACTGGTTCTGATACTGGCCAGAAACGTAAACCAAACTCCACGGACAGGACTAAATTCCAACTACTGGTCGAGGTGAGAAGCTAGCGAGCAAGATTAAAATATTCCATCACCAGAAACCAGATGCAACAAATAAAAATCTCAAAGAAATACACAGGAGCCGAGATGGAAGATGAAACTGACCAATGCCAAACGTTCACTTTGTGAGCTACTCCATTGCTTAACTGAGCAAGCCTGGGAAGAAATTCAACTCAACTGAAAGGTAAACGTCTTCTGCCTCTGTGCTCATGAAGCTGAGCCACTTACAACGTGCCAATCTCAATAAAGAAGCCTTTTGGGTAATATACATCCGTCACACTTCAGACATCAGACTTCAAAGTGTCAAAAGAAAGAGGGTTATTTCATGCTTTTCTCTCCCCAGTGATTTGCTGCTGAGGATTTACAAACACCTGCCAATCCATAAACTTCCCTCAATGACGGACGGCAAACTTCATTTAGGATTGTTTTATAATTATGTGGTGACCAGATAAGGGACTTAGTGCAGCTGCACTTTGGTAACAGAGTGTTCTACACAAGCGCTTCCTGAATGTTTTGGACCCATTACAATTGCCATGATCTCTAGCTGAGGGCTTGAATGTGGGAGGGAACAGTGGGAGAGCAGGAGCAAAGCAGATATAACTCGGTTGGTACTCCAGGATAACTGTCACCGCCTCAGAGTTCACCACCCCAGAATTTCATGTTGCTAGTCCCCTTGGAATCCTGACCCCCTTTTTGGGAAGCCCTGTTCTACACAATTCTCAGGTATCAAATCATTCTGATTTACAATGATCCATCGACATCCATTCCACAGTCAGAAGTCACATGACATCAGGTAGTGTGTCCAACAGGTTTATTTGAAATCACAAGCTTTCAGAGCGCTCCTTCATCAGATGAAGTGGGACCTCACTTGACAAAGGAGCAGCGCTCTGAACCTGGTGTCACATGATTTTAGACTTTGTCCACCCCATTCCAACACCAGCACCTTCACATCATAGCTACCCATTCCAACATACACAATGCCCACATATGCTACACAGACAGCTGAACTGCACAAAACATTGACAAAACGTATAGTCATTTTGTGTTTCGAGTGTGCTGCAGACAACACATTTTCCTTCTATTAAATCCTCCTGCAGTGGGGAGTGGACTAGCTCATGCTGAGTGAATGTACAATATGTTCCCTAGATGTGCTTTGATATGTGGTTAGGCTGATCATAGTGCAAAAGGGTGATTCTAAGCAGAATGTCTCTCAAAGATTCTGGGAGCGATTTTGTCACAAGGATTGCAGCAGTTCAAGTAGGAGGGAAGCTCATCACCTTCTCAGGGTGACTGAGGGATGGTTGGGTGATGCATGCTGGCCTCCCCCCATTGTCCGAGAAAGCAGCAATTTATTCAAAAGGATCAGAACCCTGGCATTGAATTTGTATTCAGACGTTCAATCAAAATCATTTCCAGCAGACTCTTAACATGCAGAAATTACATCATTTTGCCAGCACAGCAGATTTGAAGGGTTATTTTCTTCCCCAGACACAAGTCAATTGAAAGAAATCAATTATCTTTTTCTTTAAAGTGAGTTTCTATGGCAAAGGTCACTAATACTGTTAGGGATGCCCCTCCAGAGTAGAAATCGGTACATGGCTTACAAGTCACTAAATAGTGTTAGCATTGTGCTAATGCTACTTAGCGGAACAAGGGCAATAGAATTTGTCCCCACGGTGAAAACATTAGTGAAAGTTATCGAGTGCTTTGTCTGTTTGAAGTTTACATGGAACACAGAGAATGCCCTGCTTTCCATCACTAGGTCCAATTTGGAATATGGGACTCAACATAAAACGAGGCCAACACTGATTTGATTTATTATTGTCACGTGTACCTGGGTACAGTGAGAAGTTCTGTTTTGTGTGCAGTACAGGCAGATCAGACAATACAAAGTACAGTAGAGTAACAAAACAGAGTGAGGAATACATTGGTGCGAGGTCAACATTAAAGTTAAAATTTGAGAGATCTGTTCAAAAGTCTAATAACAGTGGAGAAGAAGCGGTGCTTGAATATGTTTGTATGTGTATACAACTTTTACATGTTCCACTGGATGGAAGAGGGTAGAAGAGAGTAGAACTGGGTTGGTACGAGTCTTTGATGATGTTGTTGCTTTCCCGAGGCAGTGGGAAGTGTAGATGGAGTCGATGGATGGGAGGCTGGTTTGGTTGATGGATTGGGCTGTGTTCACAACTCTCTGTAGTGTCTTTTGATCTTGGGAAGAGAAGTTGCCATTTCGCGCTGTGATGCATCCAGGTAGATTGCTTGCTATGGTACATCTGTAAAAATTGGTAAGAGTCCTTGTGACATTCCAAACTTCTTTACCCTTCGGAGGAAGTAGAGACAATGTTGTGCTTTCCTGACCATTGCTTGAAGATGAGCTAAGACCTGGGTCTCGGAATTTAAGGATGGATTTGTTTGGAATTATGGAGTTGAAGGCAGGCAAATAACACTGATGGGCAAATGCCTCCTGAATACTGAGAGAGAAGAAATCTACTGGATCCCCCACAGAGCCTGGCTGGCAGAGTGCAGGGAGGGCAGGAGGTGGTGATAGCCAATGGCAGTGGGGGAGGCAATGGCCAAGAGCTAGGGGCATTGATGGTCAATGGTGGAGGAGGGAGGCAGTGGGCACACCATGGAAAGTGCGGAGCGCAATGGCCACTGGAGGCTGTAGGGGAAGGGAGGGCAGCTGATTGCCATTGGGGTGGGAGGAGGGGAAGTGCTGGGTGGGGGAGGGAAGGATGGAGAGGGCAGGCTAGCTGAGGAGGGGAAGGTGGTGGCTGTTGGGCGGGTGGGTAGTGGCAGATGATAGACAGTAGAGGGAGTGGTAGATGCAAGCAGTTGTCAGGGTAGATAGAGGGTGGTAGGCAATTTTCAATGGGGGGCATTTGAGCAGTAGAGTGAGGGAGGGAAGGGATGGCGAGGGCAAGGATTGGGGAGGATGGAGGTGGTGGTGAGTCATGAAAGGATTGGCAGGGGACGGGTGAATAGTTATACCCCTGATGGTCATTGGAAATCAGGCTCCTAAAAGCAGAGCAATTGGTTTTCTGTGCACCATGCTGCAGTCTCTTCATTGACCACAAGTTTAACATTCAGGTTCCACATGCAGGTCCACTCAGTGGGTTCCACTCAAATCACATCAGAGTTCCCAAGCACAACAGAGGTTCCATGTGTACCAGCCACTCACTGGCACTGACACACCAAGACCTGTCTGGAAAGATCCAACTTCAGGCAGATGCTTCGCATTAAAGAGTGATTCTCAATATTCACCTGAATGCTGCATTAGGATCAATGAGTCCTCGATGCTTCCTCCATTCCAAGCAGAAAGTCCAGTTTGCTTCATCCAGTTGTCTAATAGTTCGTGGTTTAAATCCGCTTTGAAAAATATTCAGGTCTCTCTTCGAGTGAGATGTGGCCTGTTCTGGGTTGGGAACGTTTCCCTCTTCCTCATCAATAACTGAGATGTGGAGGTGCCAGTGTTGGACTGGGGTAGACAAAGTTAAAAATCACACAACACCAGGTTATAGTCCAACAGGATTGTTTGGAGACACTAGCTTTCGGAGCGCTGCTCCTTCATCAGGCAGCTCATGGGGCAGCGTCATAGGACACAGAATTTAAGTAAAAGATCAAAGTGTCATACAACTGATGCAAAGTATTGAACAAATGTAGATTGTTATTAAGTCTTTAATCACTTAAGTCTGGAATATTGCTTCTAAACTTCTTAAATTTCATCATTGTTCATTCTACCCTTTTAGGTAAGGTTATTTCCCTTGTGCACAGCCTATTCTGTCACTCACCTCAAAACCTTGTCTATAATTGTTGATGTTCCTGCTGTATTGTGATCCCCTTCCTCACCATTAGCTCATTATTCTATATTCATCATAAACAGGGAGGAACCTCAGGATTAAGATCAGGTTACAGTAAATGAGCAGGAATCGATTCACTTACACATTTGAGATACCTCCAGTGGAATTAATCCATCATTCTAATCTGTGTGTTCCGAGATGTTATTACACACCTCTGGAGCAGGTGTGATTTGAACCCAGACCTCCTGTTCCAGGGATAGGGACACTATCTCTGCACCCCAAAAAATAACCCACCATTTGTATTCTTCCCTTGTCTTCAGTAAAAGATTGGGAAGACTCAGGTTTTATATGTTTAGAAAATTAAAGTACCCTGCAATTCAATTTTCTTTCACATAGCAAACATCCAAGTGTGATTTTGGCATCGAATAAATGGTATATTTCAGTATGCTTTTGTATAAACACGAGGTAATACCCTGCAGGGTATCTGCCAGAGTTGTCTCCTCACCTTGGCATTTGTTAGTTGTTGAGCCAGACTATCTGCAAACATCGGGTCTTGTTTATGACGCTGAGCTACGCTTCTGACCCCATATTGTCTCCACGGTCAAGATCAAACCCTTCCATTGCCATAATGTCATCTATCTCCGTCCTTGCCTAAATACACTTGCTACTTGAAGCCTAATCCATGATTTTGCTTTCTCTAAACGTGACTATCTCTAAACGTGACTAATCCAATGCTCCCTTCCTGATCTCCCACTTTCCACCCTCCTTAAGCTGCCCAAATTTCAGTCTGTTATTTTGCTCTATGTTCCAATGACTAGTCACACCCCAGATCTACTCTGCTTCCCAGTCAAGTCCATGGACTCAATGATGATATTCTCATTCTCTCACATTCCAAGGCCTCTTCCCTCTACATCTCTATAATCTCCTGCAGCCCTACAGCTAAGACAATCACAGAAGCACAGAATAATTTGTTACAGAGGGAAAACATCTGGCCCTTTGCTGGCTTTTGGGGAAATCAAACCAATCAATCCCACTCCTGTGCTCTTTCCCCACTGCTCTGTTATATATTTTATGTTTGTCTATAGTAAATTCTCTTTGAATCAACTTCTACCACCCTTTCAGGAAGTGCATTTCCGATCCCAACAGCTTACTGTGAAAGAAAAGCTTTCCTCATGTAATAAATCAGTGTTCCTGCATTGTTGCTAGGTTAAAAATGACACAACACCAGGTTATAGTCCGACAGGTTTATTTGGAAGCACTAGCTTTCGGAGCACTGCTCCTTCATCAGATGGTGTTGTGTGATTTTTAACTTTGTCCACCCCAGTCCAACACCAGCACCTCCACATGATGACTCCATTGTTGCTGTTTGTCATTCCCCCACTCCCTTTATTGTACAATTAATGTGCCTTAGCTTCGGGGATCCAATCTGTCAAATCTTTGTCTCCCTGTCACCCCTCTTAAGATGCCAACTAAAACCAACTTCTTTGACCAAGCTCTTAGTCACATTGTGCAATATCTCCTCCTTTGCCTCATTCTCAATTTTAGCTAATAATGTGAGTTTGAAATATTTTGTTTGTTAAAGGCACTATATAAATATAAGGTTCTGTTGTTGTATGAAGTATTGTTCGGTTTATGTGAATATTTCCACATCAAAGAGTGAGCAGAAAAACTGGTTTTGATAACTTGGGGACATTTTGCTCCGCATGTTAGTTATATCGTGCATAGAGAATATGTTTATGATTTTGCACTAAATCACATATGCAAATATTTTCCCTTAGGTCATTAAGTGCAGAAGTTTGAGGCAGAACAAAAATTGTTCAAATCTCTAGGACTTTTTTCTTTCAAGAATAGGAGACTGAGAGGGGGGTGGGGTCTTATAGAAGTGTATAAGTTCATGAGAGGCATGGATAGGGTGAATGCACTCAGACCTTTTCCCAGGGTTGGGGAATTGAGGACTACAGGGCATCAGTTTAAGGTTAGAGGGGAAAGAATAAAAGGGAACCTGAGGAGCAACATTTTTACACAGAGGGTGGGTATGCAAATGGAATGAGTTGCCAGTGGAAGTGGTTATTAGTAGATACATTAACAATATTTAAAAGGCATTTGGACAAATACATGGATAGTCAAGAATTAGAAGGATCTGGGCCAAGTGCAGGGAAATGGTGTTAAGGTGGATGGACATTTTGGTCGGCATGGACTAGTTTGGGCCAAAGGGCCTGTCTCCCTGCTGTTGGACTCTACGACTATCTGGTTTCTGATGTGCAAATTTAAGAGATAAAGCAGGTTGCATTCAGTTTAGAAATAAAATTTGACTCACTAGAAGCTCACACTGAGTTTAGAGGTATTCTTACAAATGGCAATTAATCCATTATGGATTTTCTTATTTCCATGTATTACTGCTCATACAATTTAATGCAAATGGGATGATTGGTAACTCCTCCAGCTTACACCTCCAGTGTGCACACCTCCGTGACTACATTCCTTTATGAGTGCACACCTCTATCAGTATATGACTCTATGCGGGTTGGTTAGTAATGCAGAGTGATGCTATCACTATTGGTTTGATACTCACACTGGCTGAGGTTACTGTGAAGGACTTTTCTTTTCAACCTTACCCCGTGCCTGAGGTGTAGTGACCCTTAGGTTAAACCACCATCAGCCTAATGGGAGAGTACTGGGACTATGGTGCCGTTACCCTTACTCACGCCACAATGCAAAGACACATTCGCTGGGTCGTAGGAACAGGCAACAACAAAAAGGAGCTGCTGTTGGACTTTTGAGGGCAGAAGTGCTTTCACATCAGCAAACCAAGAATAAATCCATATTTCTTACTCACGTTGACTTGTCAGTCACCAAGTTTCTACTCTCCCTCTTGTGGGCACCCACTCCTTTCCCAAGAGTGATTACTCGCAAGGTGGGTCCAAAGGTTGTTTTGGCAAAGTATTAAATGGTTTACCCAATCCCGTCACTGAAGCAATGAAGAAAATTTCCTACTTGTTGGACTTGGCGGTAATCAAGAGACCTCAGTGTAACCCATAGAAACAGAAGTTCACCCATCCCTGATATTTTTGAGCAACCCTCTTCAGTTTGAGTCAATGCCAAACACAAATGTCCATCATGGTCACATGCTGTCCCATCTGCCACCTGAATCTGATTGGTTCAAATGCTCAGAAAGGTTGGAGAAGGAGAAAGGAAGATAATGGAAAATTAGGCAATGTGAAAACAAGCTTAATCTTTTCAAGTACAGATTACACTGAAAGGAGGAAAACACAGGTTAAATTTTTTAAAAAGTTAGCAACCAGCTTTCAAAGTTTTATTCAGCATTAAAACGTTTGCTCCCACAATGCAGCCAATGTGACTGTTGCATGTCTGTGTTACACTGTTCAGTCTGTACCACAGTGAGAATGGGAAACCTGTAAATGACACAGAAGAGAAAGGCTGTTTGCTGATGACACGACGATTTTCAACTTACTTCATAATGAAGTGGCCATTCCAATCCAAATCAGGATCTTGGGGTTAAATCTTATGCTTTTTAAGCTAAGTGCGAGTTGTGTCCCGTTTTCTTTTGGAGGGATTATCACCATAAGGCCCAGTGGGACTTCTCACTGTCAAACTCACCTCATTAACTACCTACC
>NC_057743.1:39103585-39135821 GCF_004010195.1 Chiloscyllium plagiosum | reverse complement strand
AACTGACACTGACTCTGCCCACAATGGACACTGTCCCAGCCATTTTCTGGTTGCATTTTGAATTTAGAACAGCAAGTCATGGTAGGGAATAGAGCTCTTGGTGAATATTGTTTGAAATGGGCTCCATCTGGTCACTGACGTTTACTTCACACTAGCCTGACAATCCATTTCCCCCATCCTCCTGACATGGAGATCTGCTACACTGATCTTTGCTTCTAACTAGCCTCCCAGCCCCTAGGTTCTGATATTACACGATAGTGGTGCTCACTGTAGTCCTCTGTAGCCCCTACCTGGGAAGGCCACGGCGGTGGTTACTGGCAATAACACTCCTTCCTGTAATAACCGTGGCCTGTACTGCTGGTCCACCTACCTCCCATCCACCTTGAGACTGATTCCCATCACGGTTCTTGATCCCACCTCCACACACGCCTCTGCTTCGCCTCCTACACCAGCTTTGACTCCTCCACCTCTTTGGACAGTAACCCCCCCCCATTGTCCCTGTAGGAACCCTTACACCTTCCTTAAAGATCAGTAGATGCACCCTGAAGGACTATTTTTGCCCCAAACCTCTGACCAGCTTCAATGAGCAGCCCCTGGACAAGACTGAGCTCCGTGACTGACCGTTGGCTATGGCCATGCCCCTGTACCTGTGACTACTGTCTTTGTGTAGAATCTGAACCAGGCCCATTGGCTCCATTTGGTCACAGTATGAGGTGGACCAGTGAATGGCTACCAGCTACTTTACTGAATTGGAACAGAGTGTAGACAAGTTCTATCTGTCCACCAAGAATCCAGTCCAACCTATCTCTGATTGGTCTGGAATGGAAGGGTCTCTCAAATGTTTGAGTATGTAGTGAAGCTCGCTGTTTCATGCTGCTACATTGCAGTAGCAACATCAGTTGTGTCCACCATTAACAATGCTCCTGCCAAAGCAGAAAGATGTTTTGCACAAATGAGTAATGTGGTATATGAGTTTCAGTGACAGTGTGATGTCAGGTATGTAGGTTATAAGTCCCAAAGACTGGCAGATCAAATCAAACAGTATTTTGCTGAGAGATGCAAGGGAGGAGTGGAGGACTACTGGGAAGTTGAGTAAAAAACATTAGTTTGAACAGAGCAGTAAGGAGAGAGGGCAGAGAGAAATGAGCGCTGCCGGGAAGGTATTAAGTGGGTGAGATCTAGTTTGGCAGAGGGTTGGAATCAGAGCCACATATCTGAGAGGAAGTCAGTTGTAGATGGGGCAGTGACAGGATGTAGGGAATCTATCGGAAAGGTTTCTCACATGATGAAACAAAGGAATTGGTTAAAGTGTGCCTGCTTTAACGCTAAGAGTGTCAGAAATAAGAGTGATGAGCTTAGAGCATGGATCAGTACTTGAGGCTATGACATTGTGGCCATAACGGAGACGTGGGTTTCGCAGGGGCAGGGATGGTTGCTTGATGGTCCAGGTTTTAGAACATTTAATAACAACAGGGAGGGTGAAAAAAGAGAAAGGGGTGGAGCATTGCTAATCAGAGAGTGCATCACAGCTACAGGAACGAAGGTTGTTGAGGAAGGTTTGTCTACTGAGTCAGTATGGGTGAGAGTTAGGGACAGCAAGGAGACAGCCACCGCATTGGGAGTTTTCTACAAACCACCTAATAGCAGTAGGGAGATTGAAGAACTCATAGGCTGGTAGATTTGGAAAAAATACAGATGCAGCAGGGTTATTGTTATGGGTGATTTCAACTTTCCCAACACTGACTGCAACCTCCTTAGTGTAGATGGTTTCAACGGAGCTATACTTGTCTGATGTGTTCAGGAGGGTTTCCTTACTCAGTATATAGACAGGCCGACGAGGGGAGTGGCCATTTTGAATTTGGTGCTTGGCAATGAGCCAGGACAGGTATCAGATCTCGCGTTGAGAGAACACTTTGGTGACAGTGACCACAACTGCCTCACATTTACCATAGCCTTAGAGAGGGAAAGGAGTAGTTACCGAGGGAAGATATTTAATTGGGAAAAGGAAATTATGATGCTATCAGACAGGAGTTGGGAAGTACAGACTTGTAAAGCTGTAGCAAAACTTTGCGGCTCTTAAACTCGATCCCCCTGTTAATGAAAGCCAAAACACCATATGCTTTCTGTGAATGAGAACTTTGAGGGGTTGGGATACAATCTTGACCAGATCAAGATTGATGAAGTTGATGTGCTGGAAATTTTGGCAAACATTAAGATTGAAAAATCCACAGGGCCAGACCAGATTTATCTTTGGCTGCTCCAGGAAGCGAGAAAGGAAGTTGCTAAGCCGCTGGCGAAGATCTTTGCTTCCTCACTCTCCACAGGAGTCACACCGGAGGATTGGAAAGAGGCGAATGTTGTTCCTCTTTTCAAGAAGGGTAATAGGAAAATCCCTGGCAATTACAGACCAGTCAGTCTTACGTGTGTGGTCAGCAAGGTTTTGGAAAGAATTCTGAGGGATAGGATTTATGACTATTTGGCAAAGCATAGCATGATTAAAGGCCGTCAGCGTGGCTTTGTGAGGGCGGGTCATGCCTCACAAATCTTATTGAGTTCTTTGAGGAGGTGACAAGACAGGTCGCCGAAGGTCGAGCAGTGGACGTGGTGCATGTGAACTTCAGCAAGGCATTTGATAGGGTTCCCCACGGTAGGCTCATTCATAAAGTCAGGAAGAATGGGATACAGGGAGATTTGGCTGTCTGGATTCAGAATTGGCTGGCTGACCGAAGGCAGAGAATGGTTGTAGATGGAAAGTATTCTGCCTGGAAGTCAGTGTTGAGTGGGGTCCCACAGGGCTCTGTTCTTGGGCCTCTTTGTAGTTTTTATCAATGGCTTGGATGAGGAGGTTGAGGGGTGGTTTAGTAAATTTGCAGATGATTCAAAGGTTGGAGGTGCCATTGATAGTATCGAGGGCTACTACAGGCTGCAGCGCGACGTAGACAGGATGCAGAGCTGGGCTGAGAAATGGCACATGGGGTTCAACCTGGATAAATGTGAGATGATGCATTTTGGAAGGTCAACATTGAATGCTGAATATAGGATTAAAGACAGGATTCTTGGCAGTGTGGAGGAACAGAGGGATCTTGGTGTTCAACTACATAGATCCCTCAAAGTTGCCATCCAAGTGGATAGGGTTGTTCAGAAAGCATATGGTGTTTTGGCTTTCATTAACAGGGGGATCAGGTTTAAGAGCCGCGGAGTTTTGCTACAGCTCTACAAGTCCCTGGTGAGATCACACTTGGAATATTGTGTCCAGTTCTGGTTGTTTAAGATATTAGGAGGAAGGTATAGAGGAGACATCAGAGGTAGGTTCTTTACGCAGAGAGTTGTGAATGCATGGAATGCGTTGCCAGCGGTGATGATGTAAGCAGAGTCATTAGGGACATTTAAGCGACTTCTGGACATGCACATGGAGAGCAGTGTATTGAGGGATGCGTAGGTTAAGTTATTTTATTTTACATTAGGATTAATCCTCAGTACAAAATCGTGGGCCAAAGGGCCTGTTCTGTGTTGTACTTTTCTATGTTCTATGTTCTATGTTCTATGTTCTGGTATGTCCTTTCAGCTGTTGTCCCCAGTTTCCCCATAATTGTAAAACCCGCAACACCATCTCCAACATTAGATGGGATACTGGACAATATTTGCTGGCAAATCCTAAGTCTACAAACTATGACACTGACACCAACTTTAGGATTGTCAGTTGAGTTCACAGTGAGTACACTTGAGTGTACTGGAATCAACATTGATTAACACGGAGGACCCTGTTCTTTGTACACACATGACCCTCTTTCAACTCAACAGAAGAGCTCAATTTGCGAGTTAATTTCTGAGGACAATGCCATGACCAATCAGAGTTAAACTGTAGGTTTAAGACTTAAGCAAATTAACTTTCATTCAGATTTATTGGGTGCATTCTCCATGGCAGCTCTTCTACCAATCAGAACTAGTCAGCATGGTCCTCTCATGCAGTATTGATGTGGATTTTCACCTTGAATGAGTATTCTTGCAAATTGCCCTCATGAGTGCAAGACGAAAGCTTTCATTCACCCATCAACCCATTGTAATTGAGTCTCCCATCTGGTGTCCCCATCTAACAGAACCCTCTACCTAACTCCATTGAGGGAGCATCATGAAAGTTGACTTAATATTATCTTCTCTGAGAAACCATGGATGAAGAATAAATGTTTGTTTTCCCAGTACCATCCACCTCTGAAGAACAGATAGTATATCCAGGTAGCTTTAATAAATTTGATGTAGCTTACACTACACACTCATAGTTTCCTCAAATCTGCTTTCTTTACAACAAATTATCATGCACAATGATCTTAGACGCATGTTCCCCAATTATGAGGCTGGCACATTTAAAAGAATCTTTTAAAATTGTGGTTTTTATATGATGCAGCATTAACACTGCCATATGCTTCAGGCCCACTGCATGAGGAACATTTATGTTCCCAATCTCAACTCCTCCTATGTACCTCAGCAGCAGCCCCATTTCTGCAGTGCTTTGGGAACTCATCACCTGCTGGGTCAGTTATGCCCAGGATATAGGAATCTTTCTGTAACAAGGACAATGACTGGCATTCATTGACACTTTCGGATTTTTGAGCAAATGCTGAATTCTTTAAACAATGGTCATATTGTGATATACAGATGCTGTAGTTGTCTTATAGCTAGACTATTAACCAGTGACTCAGGTACTGTTCTGGGGCCAGGGTTTAAATCCCATCATGGCAATTGGTGGGACTTGAGTTGTACAAAAATCTGGAATGAAGATAATGAAACCAGTGTTCATTCACTAACGTCCTTGGTGGTACTGCGGCTCAGTGGTTAGCACTGCTGCCTCACAGTACCAGGGACAGGGGCTCGATTCCATCCTTGGGTGACTGTCTGTGTGGAGTTTGCATGTTCTCCCCGTGTCTGTGCAGGTTTCCTCCAGGTGCTCCAGTTTCCTTCCACAGTCCAAAGATGTGCAGATTAGGTGGATTGGCCATGGGAAATTCCTCATAGTGTCCAGGGATATGCAGGGATAGGATGGGTTTGGGTGAAATGCTGTTTGGAAGGTCAGTGTGGTCTTGATGGGCCAAATGGGCTACTTCCACACTGTAGGGATTCTAAATGAAATGGCCATCTTACCTGGTCTGGCCTACATGTGACTCCAGACCCACAGCAAGGTGTCTGTTTCTAAACTGCCCCCCTGGGCAATTAGGGATGGGCAATAAATAGTCCAATCAGTAATACCCTCACCCTTAAATAAAAACAGGTGATTTCAGAGAAAAATAGCGATTAACGTTCAGAACAAATGGTGTTGCATCAATTTCCCAACATGATGTACCTGTCACATAGTGAGATATTTTCTGCTGAATAAGAAAAGTAAATACAGAGAATAAAAAATAGATGCAGGATATTCGGCCCATCAAGCCAGGCCCCTCCAATTGTGTATGATCTCGGCTGATCTGCCCCAGGTCTCAACTCCTCTTTTGTATCAGGTTCTCATAACCCTCAACTCATCAATATTTCAAAATTCTACCAATAAAATCTCTTTCAATACTGTCAGTCATCTAGCCCTCTCTGGCGGAGAGCATTCCCTCGGATAGGTTAAATTCCTTCACATCTCAGTTTTATTCTGTTACGATGCTTGTTATTTATTATTCTGTTACTTTATCCCTTTGTTAAACATCTTCTCAACATCTACACTGTCAAGCCCCTTTAGAAACTTGCATGTTTCAATATGATCACCCCTCACTCTTACAAATTGTAATGGATAAAGGCCATGGATAATGGATAAGTCAACCCTTCATCCAAGGAAACAGCCAGTGAGTCTGTTTTGAACTGCCAGTCTATCTTTTCTGCAACATCAGAACTAAAACTGCATACTGTACTTCAGGTGTAGCCTCATGAATACCTGTACAACACGTCCCTGTCTCTAAACTCAATCCCTTAGCAATAAAGGCCAACTTTCCATTTGCCTTCTTAAATACTTGAGGTACCTGTATGCTACATTTTGGTGTTTCACTCACAAGAACACTCACATCCCTTTGCACTACACTTTACTGGAGTTTCTCTCCATTTAAGTAATAGTCTGCCTTTGAGTCTTCCTACAAAAATGTGTTACCTCATGCTTCCCTCCATTAAATTCCATCTGTCAAGCTTTTGTCCACGCAGTCACCCATCTATATCCCCTTGCAGATCGTCACCACAACAGGCCCTCCTATCCATTTTTGTATCCGCAGCAAATTTCCCCTCCCCCATATTATTAGCATAGATAGTAAATAACTGAGACCCAAGGACTGATCCTTATTGTACTAAGGTAGTTAACTCTGTTACTACCTTAGTACAACTCTAGTTAACTCTAGTCAACGTGTAAAAGACCCATCAATCCCAATTCTCTGCCTTTTGTGTGTTAACCAATCCTCAAACCATACTAATATATTATCCCTGATACCGTGAGCTCCTATTGTTCTATCATCTTTTATGTGGCACTTTATTGAATGTTTTCTGGAAATCCCAATGCACTATATCTACTAGTTCCCCTTTATTAACCCTGCTTGTTATATCCTCAAAGCAATCCAGTAAATTTTCAAGCATGATTTCCCTTCACAAAACCATGTTGTCTCTGTTAAACACATTGGACTTTCCAATTGTTTTGCTATTTCTTCCTCATAATTAAACTCTTGCATTTCCCAAGCAGCAAATGGATTCTCTAGATGTTAGACTAAGTGGTCTATAGTTTTCAGCTTACTGTCTCCCTCCCCTTTTCAACCAGCTGAGCTGATTAACAGCTGAAACCCTCCCAAAAATCCTGCAAATTGTTAAATATTCTGGAACATTTTGACCAAACATTCAGTACCTCTGCAGTCATTTCCTACAAACCCTAGGATACAGGCCATTGTGTCCTGGTGATCTGTTTGCATTCAGTCCCACTAGTTTGTCAAATATTTTGTCCATTGTGATGGAGAAGGTCAGAATCCTGCAGAAATTAAACCCTGCAGGTTTCCAATGTCCTTTATTATCCTTAAGCAGCACCTTCCAATCCCACAGCCACTATCATCTGGAAGGACACAGGCAGGAGAGACATGGAAATACCATCTTGTGCAAGTTGCTCTCTGAGCTACACACCATCCTGATTTGGAAATATCATGCTGTCTTTCAATGTTTCTGGGTCAAATTCTTGGAACACCTTCCCTAACAGCATTGTGGATGTAGTTCCATTTCATGGTTAGCAGTGCTTCAAAAAGACAGCTCATTCCCACCTTCTCTGGGGCAGTTAGGGATAGGTCCAAGTACTAACCCAGTCCCAGTAGTTCCCACATCCTGTAAATGAATTAGAAAACAGTTGTTTGTCAACTTGTATCAATTCAAACCATAAGAATGATGGCTTTTACAATATGTTAAAGTAATCTCATCCAAAAAATGATATGCTCTTTGGTGGAAATTAAGCAATATTCCAGATTATGAATTAGTATCACTGTTTACTAAGAAGGACCAGAGATTTCATTTTTCAGGGATTGTGAGGTGGAGTACTGTCAAGCTATAAGATACCTGTACATATATATATGTCTTTTTTAAGTGGAAACTTCCAGCCACACAAATAGTGGTGCTTTAACATTCTGTTTAATTAGTAGTGTGAGTGCTGCCATATAATAAAACTCGAGCCCATTAAGTTTTCATATATTGCCGTTAATATTTAATATGGTTTTATTATATGGAATGCAACATACATGGTGGTATTGCCTGGGGCTATCGCTGAGTGTTTCACTCAAGGCCTTCTTCCAATGTGTCAGTTGTAATTCGGATCAAAATCAAGTAAAATAAATATTACATATGGGTCAGTAAGGTTTTACAGACTTTGATTTGTTGTGGTTTAACCTGCTCACTGCCACCGGGCAGATCTGAAGAATACATTGAACTGTCAGGAAACATTGTACGTGGGAAGGTACCAAAGACATTCCTCACTAGCCCCACATCTGGGCAAATGCTTAGTTCACAACCATCTCTCCATTTCCAGAGTAACTTCAGTCAGTGGAGCGATGAGGGACAAACATTGGAAACTCTGTTGATATTTTTTCCCCTTTCTAAAGTGCATTGGAAACATGTGAAATTGTCCTGATTAACATCAAAGTATTCTTAAAATGCCATATCTTATTTTTCCGCAGAGATTCTTGTAGAAATGTTTGCATGGGGCCATTTTGCAAAGAAGAATAATTGCGACCACCAATACGAAACATTGAAGAGAGATACAGTCGAATATCAGTCTCTCTAATAAGCCAGTTTGCAGTTAATAATTAATAAAATCAGTGAGCAGGAATCTAGCCTGTAAAGCATTGTGATCCACTGGAGACTGCAGTGAGTTTAAGTGCAAGACCGCAGAGTCTGACTTACTAACCAACAGACAACATGGCACACTAATACACTGCAATACATAGTGTCTGAATCCCCCATCGTCTACACACTGTGGTTCAATCTCACCAGCTGGTTCACCATGGGGAGGATACAATGCCCCGAATCAATGCCTGGAGCTCCCATTCTTGATCAGACTTTTTCCAACGCACTTTCCTTTTTATTTGTATTTTGCTTCCCCTTTTCCAGTATCCTGTCAGAATGCATACAGCAATTAAAACATCACAAATTTGAAAAGCAAGCAATGCCTACTTTACTAGTAATGGCTCCTGATGGTTAATATATACTGAAGAAGCACTAATCAATTATGATCCTTTGCTCGCACTTCGTCAACCATCAAGAGGAGTGTTGCCTGGATGAATCAGTGTGCAAAGTGAATCCGGTACTGAGTTGACTTTAAGTAAAGTTACTTGCTTGTGAAGGAATTCCTGTTTGATTTCAAGATACTCTGGAGGCTTGTAATCTGTATCTAGTAGACCTTGGGTTTAAAATCAAGGTGACAAGCAAATTGGCATAAATCTTCAAATAGTTACTTTTAAAGTGACATTGGGAGCGGCAAAGAATAGGCTGCAGTCTGTGGTTCAGGGGTGGGACACGGGCAGGAATAACATGAAGTAAAATTCACAGCTTGAATTCAGTCTAGAGTGTGGAACTGCTTTAAAATGTCTATTTTACAGTGTTCTGTTTAAATGAAACTTAACACCATTCAGGACAAAGCAGCCCACTTGATTGGCACCACATCCACAAACACCCACTCCCTCCATCACTGACAGTCAGTAGCTGCAGTGTGAACTATCTACAAGATGCACTGCAGAAATTCACCACGACTCCTCAGACAGCACCTTCCACATCCATGACCATTTACATCTAGAAGGACAAGGGCAGATGATATATGGGAACACCAAAGCCTGCACGTTCCACTCCAAGCCACTCACTATCTTGACTCATAAACATATCGCTGTTCCTTCAGTGTCGCTGGGCCAAATCTTGAAATTCCCTCCCTTATGACATTGTGGACTGCACCGGTTCAAGAAGGCAGCTCACCCCCACCTTCTCAAGGGGCAACTAGGAGCGGGCAATAAATGCTGCCCCATACAACGATACCCATATTCCATGAAAAAAGCATGTAAAATCTCTTTTTTAAAAACCCAGCAATGATTCCAACTTTGAGAGAACCAAATTGAAATGTCAAAAGCTCATCAACAAAAACTTTGCTTGTGAGTCGTTCTGATCATTGGTCAGAAGGCATTTCCACCCAGACAGGAATGTTTAATTTGATTTAATCTGAACTGGGTCAATGCATTTCATATTAGAGTAACATGATCGCTTTCATTAAACTCAAAATTTATGTCAAAAGTGTAATGTAAATACAGGTGTGGCTGGCTCCTGTTCTAATCTGAACAGGAAAACATGACGAAAAAAAATGAAATGCTGGAAACACTCAGCAGGTCTTGCAGCATCAGTGGAGGGGAATCCAAGTTAATTTCCCTGTCTGGAGGGGACAGCATTGGAGATACTGGGGAAACAGGGACAGTTGCCAACCTGTTAGGATTGGCCTGGAGTCTCCAGGAATGGAAGATTGATTTCCACAACACTGTCTTGTTCCATCCTGGTTGAAAACCACCGGGACTTTAGAAACAATGAGCTGAATGTAAGATAATGCACTTTGGCAAGAAGAATCGAGGATCTGAGTGTTATGTAAACGGAGAAAAACTGCAGAAAACTGCAGCGTAGAGGGAATCCTTGTGCATGAAATCACAAAAAGTTAACATTCAAGTTCAGCAGGTAATATGGAAGGCAAATGGAATGTTGGCTTTTATTTTGAAGGGAATGGAATATAAAAGAAGATTTGCGAAAGCTACACTAGGCCACAGCTGGAAAACTGTGGACAGTTTTGGGCCCCTTACCCAGGGAAAGATAGACTGGGGCATTGGAGGCAGTCCAAAGAAGGTTCACTCGATTGATCCCACAAGTAGAGGAACCATCTATTAACGAGACAGAAAGAAGAGGCAATCTTGATGAAGCACATTAGATTCATCAGGGCATGACAGGGTCAATGTGGAGCGGATATTGCCCCTTGAAGGGGAGTCGAGGAGCAGAGGGTATAAGCTCAGGATAAGGGGTTGCATAGAAGTGGGATGGAATTTCTACACAGAGGCTAGTTAATCTGTGGGAACCTTTATCACAGAGGGCTGTCAACACTGGGTTGTTAATAATGTTCAAGGATGACATAGACAGATAGTTCAGTCAATAAGGGAATTGCATGTTATGGGTAAAGGCAGGTAAGTCAAGTTGTGGATTATCAGATCAACCACAATCTCTGAATGTTGGAGCTGACTCGATGGGCTGAATGGCCTACCTCAATTCCTGCGCCTTACAATCATATTGTCTTATGGACATGTCATGTGCAGATAATTGAAAGTGGGATTAGCTGAAGATATCTAGAGTATAACAAAGTGGATAATGAAACATTTATAAAGCAATTAAAAAAATCAAGAACTGCCAAAATAACTAGGTCCCCATGTCATTTGCGTTAAGTGAGGACTGCTTGTCATATAACCAACAAGAAGTTACATAATTAAAGGAACATGGGTTTTGATTAGGTTCCATTTGACTTCCTGAGTTCTTTGTCACACCATCTTGGATGTTACCTCCTCAACAGTGGCCTGATCTGCATCCTCATCTTCAGACATTGCTGTTAATCCCTCATTTCCTCTGCTCTGGAGATTCAATGGGCCAAATGACCTCTTTCCACACTGTAGGGATTCCTGAAATCCAAATATATGTCACACAGCCATAAGTTCAGAGTCGAGGGTGTGGTGCTGGAAAAGCACAGTGGGTCAAGCAGCATCTGAGGAGCAGGAGAATCGACGTTTCAGGCATAAGCCTGAAATTCCTGATGAAGGGCTTATGTCCGAATTGTTGATTCTCCTGCTCCTTGAATGCTGCCTGACCTGCTGTGCTTTTCCAGCACCACAATCTCGACTCTGATCTCCTGCATCTGCAGTCCTCACTTTCTCCTAGCCAATAAGTTCATGCTAAATGTAAGGAATGGCAATCTGGTAGTGAACTAAAGTGATAGCCTCTCTGCCCACAGAAAGGCACTCTTGCACATTACACACCATGTCCTTGTGCACTTACATGATGTGTTAATGCGTATACAAAGGCCTCTTGTTTGCTAATGAGGAGCTTGGTTAGAAAATGGAATCTTGTTACTGCTGACCTCCTACGCTTTCCCTAACTGTCCCGCCAATGCCCCTTTCGCTCAGGGACTGGGAAAATTCAAGCCAATATTTCAGAGGGAAGAATGGGCCATTATGGTAAGGAAGGTAAGACCTCCATTCCAAGTCGATTCAGAGTGTTAGTTAGCCACAGGCGTTAATTGTTTCTGGGCAACTTATTGGCACCTAAAGCTTCAGATCACCAATTTGCTCCTCTTGCCAACACCTAGAGTCAGAATGATTCTCATCAGTAGCAAATCCCGAATCCAAGCTTTTTTTTAGATTACCGACAGTGTGGAAACAGGCCCTTCGGCCCAACAAGTCCACACCGACCCTCCAAAGAGCAACCCACCCAGACCCATTCCCCTAACTAATGCACCTAACACTAGATGGAATTCACTGAACCTGCACATCTTTGGACTGTGGGAGGAAACCCACGCAGACACGGGGATAATGTGCAAACTCCACACTGACAGTTGCCCGAGTCGGGAATTGAACCCGGGTCCCTGGTGCTGTGCGGCAGCAGTGCTAACGACTGAGCCACCGTGCCGCCCCAAAGTTAATTATATGACTGCAATGAAAGCAAACTCTTAACATTGACTTTTGATTGCAAAACATCAAACTTATCTCAACAGGGAGCTTATCAGGAACAATTTTACCATCAGGGGTTTCCGCTCCAACCAGAATATTGGTGAAGGGAGAGCAGGAGGAAGGAATGATTTCTTCACAGGTATGAGGCTTTGCAGCTTTCCAGATCTCATCGAAAAAAGCTGCAGCGTACTTGCTCAGCTTGCCATCATCCTTATAGCTGCTGATTACAAGAAACAGGACCCTGATTGACTGTGACTGAATCAGTCAAAGTCTGTCTTTATTAAATGGGTTTCTGAGATTCCTAGTGGTGTTTGCAACCTTGATGTTCTAATTGACCCTGAACCGATTTTCACTGCAACCCCCGACTGCTCCCCACCAACTCCAGATTCTTACCTTCCCTCATTCATTTGTCCCGACATTGGCAGCTTAGCAACTCTTTCAAGTTTTGAAGTCTTTCTGGAGTAAAGATTGCAATGCAGAGAGCATGTTGACATATCACCATCCAAAGGAGTGGCTCCCTGCAAAGGAAGGTCGATACAAATCCTCACACAGCACTCCCCTTGTATTAACGATAGCCAGTTGGTGAAGGAGGAGACTAGAAGTGAACCTTTATTCAGATTCAGATTTATTCCCAATTTGGGACATCATAACCATGTGCCCCCAAATCTCCAACCCACCATCAGTGTCAATGAATAATGAGGGGGTAGTGGAGGGGATTTTAAGAGGTGCTGCTGATGCCCTCCAGCTTCTGTGATGCCCAATGGTCATGGAAAGCTTCAGGTTTGTCAGTAGACAACACGTACCACCCTGCATTGACATGTGAGTGTGGACGTAACCACGGAAATGTTCCTAGATCTTCATTTTTGTTCTCTTGGGAGCTGGGGTGTAGCTGGCTGGGCCCGCATTTATTACCCATCCCTAATTGCCCTTGAGAAGGTGATGGTGAGCTGCCTTCCTGAACCACTATAGTCCGTGTGCTGAAACACAAACCCACAACACTATGAGGGAGGGATTAACTGACTATCCTATGAGGCTTCTTATCCATAAACACTTAACCTAAAATTATATAATTCTAATATGTTGTCCTCACAAATACTGAGACCCTCCCTCATTATCTCCTCACAATTATTGCACACTTCTCAGGGAGAGTCCTCACTGCCCTAGCTTCTGACAGACAGCATCATCTACCCAAAGAAAGCTACAAAAGCGCAGAAGGAATTCCAGGAAACATATAAACATAGGAACTGGAGTAGGCCATTCAGCCCCTCAAAACTGTTCTGCCATTCAATGAGTTTGCGGTTTAACTGTGATTGAACTCCATCAGTCTGCCTTTGGCCCATATCCCTTAATACTCTTGCTTAACAAAAACATTACCTCTCTCAGATGTAAAATTAACAACTGATCCAGCACCTATTACCATTTGTGGAAGACACTTCCAAACACCGATCACCCTTTGTGTGTAGAAATGCTCTCCTGAATGATCTGGCCTTAGTTTGCAGACAATGCTTCCCAAACCCTCCACCTCACCAGCGTTCTAGAATCCCCAGCCCGTGGAAACAGTTTATCTTTCTGTACCTTGACTTTTCCTGTTAATATCTTGAACACATTACTTATATTACCCCTTAACATTCTAAATTCTAGAGAAAATAGGTTGAACTTGTCGAATCTCTCCGCATAACTTCGCCCATGGAGGTCCAGCTATCATTCTTGCAAACCCATGTTGTATTTCCTCCAAATCAAAGTTTCAGTTAAAGTGTAGTAATGGAGATAAAGTGCAGTGAAGTTGCCAAATACAGAAAATTGGACGTGAGCTGTAAACGTCAGAAATACTTCGGGCTGGATTTCACTGTAGTCTTCAGGACCCAGATAACAGGACAAAATACAATCCTGAGTGATGTCCAAACTGAGCCTGCAGTTCAGGAATAGTATGCTCTGCAGAGGGTTTTTAAAAATTAATTGACAGGATATGGGTATTATTGGCTGCATCAGCATTTATTGCCCATCCTTAATTATCCAGAAGGTAGTTAGATGTCAGATATAAGCCAGACCAAGTCAGAACAGCAGATTCCTTCTATAAAGGCTATTAATGAACTAGATGGGGATTTCCCCCTTTACAATGGATTAATAGTCATCAATAGACTCATAATTCCAGATTTTTATGGAGGAGAAATTCCACAATCTTCCATAGTAAGATTTGAAGACAGATCCATAGAATATTACCCGGATCAACAGTTCAGCAATTATGCCACTAGACCATCACCCCCTCTAACAGACTGAGGGCACTTCAACATGTAAGCTCTCCATTGGCTCGACCTGTGTGGGACAAGGAAAGAAAACAGGATACAGATGAGAGACGGGATGGGTGGAGGGCGTATCTGATGCATTTTTCACTCGAACTCTGGGAAAGCTCCTCAGTGTCAAGGAACCTTTCCAACAGCTGTCCCATTGCTCACTCCTTACCTTTCTCCTACTTCCACATTCACCATGTCAGGGCTGGGAAAATCAAGGCCTCTGGGCAAATAGGGGTCTTCATTTTGGAAATAAAAGATTTGCCTGATCCCAGGTTTATATTTCCTCACTTTAGAACTGCAAAACGAAGCATTTAACTTACAAAATAATAGGAGCTTTTGTTTGGATTCGATGAAAGCTGCAGGAATTAAATGAACTGGTGCCAACATGTCGAGCTGAAAGCACCTGCTCAAACCTGAGTCAAGATAAACAGACATTGAACAAAGGCAGATCGGGAACGCTGACAGATTTTTGTCCTGGCAGCCACCTGCTTATTGCCAACGTACATTGATGTACAGATCAAATGAAAGAAATTTCTAGCTTCTCTTAAGCAAATATGGTTGAAATGAATATTGGGCAGGGTTTGTCTTCAGTCTAGGTGCACAGGCAGGGAATTTTGTTTGACTTCTGGTGCAGTTTTCCTATTGGCTGCAGACGTGGACAGAGCTGGATGGAATGTCCAGTTGTAATACATCTACAAGAACGCCTCTGAATCAGTTAAACATGATCAGCGATTGCTCGGCTAACCAAACTGTGGAGTGCATAATGTTAATAAGAATGTTCAGACCAATTCACCACCCCTCAGATACTGAAGCAGTCCATGTCCAAATACAACAAGATTTGGACAATATCCAGGCTTGGGCTGAAAAACGGAAGTAATTCATTCCACACGAATGCCAGGTGATGGCTATCTCCAATAAGACACAATCTAACCACCGCCCCTTGACATTCAATGCTATCACCATCACTGAATCTCCCACTATCAATATCCTGAGGGCTACCACTGTCCAGAAACTTAGCTGGACTCACCACATAAATGCTACAAGAGCAGGTCAAAGATGAGGTATACAGCAGCAATTAACTCTCCTCTTGACTCCTTGAAGGTACAAGGTACAAGTCAGGAGTGTGATTGAATACTCCTCACTTGCCTGGATGGCTGCAGTCCCAGCATCAATCAAGAAGCTTGACACCATCCAGGACAAAGCAGCTTTGGGACCTTATCCACAAGCATTCACCCCCTCACCTCCGCCGCTCAGTAGCAGCAGTGTCTACCAGCTACCAGAAGCACTGCAGAAATTCAGCAAAGATCCTCAGACAGCACCTTCCAAACCCATAACCACTTGGCCTGCAGATTGAGTGCTTTTTGAACAAAACAAAATGTATCTGCAAATACAATTCTGCTAATGCAAATTCACCCTACAGGCTTATATGTGCATGTGAGTGATCTAACGTAGGAAAGAATGAATGAATTGAATTTATTCTCACGTGTACCAAGACACAGTGAAAAGCTTTGACTTGTGAGCAATACAGGCAGATCACGTAATTGAGTAGCAGAGATAGTGAATAACAGGTAAACAGGTGAATGTTAAGAGTTTGTGACACTATTCCATATTCTAACAACAGTAGGGTAGAAACTGTAACGAAACCGGCTGGTGTGTGCGTTCAGGCTTCTGTACCTTCTCCCCGATGGGTAGTGGTTGTAGAAAAAATTTGCCAGGGTGGAATGGATCTTTAAGAATGCTGGCAGCCTTTCCTTGACTGCGGGCCTGGTAGGTGGATTCTATAGATGGGAGGTTGGCCTTTGTGAGTGTCTGGGCCGAGTTCACCACTCTCTGTAATCGTCTCCGATCTTGAATGGTACAGTTGCCATTCCAGGTAGTGATACATCCAGACAGAATGCTCTCGATGGTGCACCTATAAGAATTGGCAAGGGTATTCGCCGTCATGCCAAATTTCCTCAACTGCCTGAGGAAGAAGAGACGTTGCTGGGCCTTTATAACTAGTGCGGCCACATGAAGAGTCCAAGAAAGCTTGTTGTGGATGACCACTCCCAGGAGCTTGACACTCTGCGCTCGTTCCACCTCTGTGCTGTTAACTTGTAGGGGGGGCATGAGTAACATCCTGCCAAAAGTCAGTAATGAGTTTCTTGGTTTTGCTGGCATTAAGAGCTCGGTTGTTCTCAGTGCACCATTTTTCCAGCTCTTCCACTTCCCGTCTGTAGTCCGTTTCATCGCCATCGGAGATTCGACCAACTATGGTGGTGTCATCAGCGAACTTGTAAATGCCATTAGTCTGGTATTTGGTAACGCAGTCATGGGTATACAGTGAGTACAGTAGGGGGCTGAGTACGCACCCCTGGGGGGCTCCAGTGTTGATTGTTAGTGAGGATGAAATATTGTCCCCAATCTTCACTGATTGTGGCTTGTGGGTCAGGAAACTGAGGATCTAGTTGCAGAGAATGGGGCTTAGTCCGAGATCACTAAGTTTAGTAATCAGACTCGAGGGGAGAATAGCGTTGAAGGCTGAACTGTAGTCAATGAGTAGGATTCTTACGTAGCTGTTCTTGGTTCGAGATGTTCTAGGGAGGGGTGAAGGGCAAGTGATATGGCATCTGAGGTGGATCTGTTGGTCTGATAGGCAAATTGGAGTGGGTCAAGAGAAGTGGGGAGGCTGGATTTGATTAATGCCATGACCAGCCTTTCAAAGCACTTCATGACCACCAAAGTTAGGGCCACTGGGCGGTAGTCATTGAGACATGCTGCATGAGCCTTCTTAGGCACAGGGATGATGATGGCCCTCTTGAAACAGGCAGGGACAGTGGCCTACTGCAGGGAGAGGCTGAAGATGTCCAAGAAGACCTCTGCCAGTTGACCTGCACATGCTCTGAGTGTACAGCCTGGTACTCCGTCTGGTCCCATCGGCTTTCCTTGCATTCACACAATGGAAAATTGATCTGACCTATGATGTAATGGATGTTGGGATAGGTTCATCGGGACTTGTCAGAATAAGTGTTACCTCTCTGCCAAAATTCTGTTCAAAGCGAGCATAGAAGGTGTTGAGATGATCTGGGAGGGATGTGTCATCGTCTACTATCTTGCACTGTCTCTTTTTTGAACCTGTGATGTCATTCAGTGCTTGCCATAGTTGCCGGGTGTCTGTCTGGGTCTCTAGTTTGGATCAGTATTGGTCCTTGGTTGTCTTTGTGGCTCTGCGAAGGTCATACTTGGATTCCTTATATTTGAGTGGGTCTTCTGATCTGAAGGCCTCACGCCTGGTTTTTAGCAGGTTCTCTATGTCCTGATTCATCCAGGGTTTCCTGTTGGTGAACATCCAGATAGGAATATTTTCCAAACATGTACAGAATTCTGGTGTGTACAAAGTTTCTAGTAACACGAAACACTATCACGGAGCTACTTCTCATTCACACTGCCCTTCCTAGTCCAAGGCTAATTACCCACAGCCTCCTCCCATCGAGAAGAACAAGGGCAGGAGATACATGGGAACACCACCCCCTGCAAGTTCCTCTCCAAGTCACTCACCATCCTGATTTGAAAAGATATTGCCGTTCCTTCATTGTCGCTTGGTCAGAATTCTGTTATTCCCTCCCTAAGAGCATTGTTGGTCAACCCACAGCAGGTGGGCTGCAGCGGTCCAAGAGGACAGCCCACCACCACCTTCTCAAGGGGCAACTAGGGACATGCAATAAATGCTGGGCCCAGCCAGTGGCACCCACATCCCACAAGGGATTTAAAATAGCTAAAAGGGAAACATGAGGAAGTGAGCACATTGGGATCTGCATATCCGAAGCATTTCCTAGTTAACAGGGAAGGGAGCCTGAGCAAGTTGGACAGTGAGCAGCGCCCCTTGTGATAACACAGGCCCCAGACAGACACTGCAGGAAGAAGTGCAGGACCGGACAGGGAACTGGCAGGTGGCTGTCACATAACACAGGGCAGCGAGTTCTCTGAGGTAAATATAAGAGATGGCATGGGGAGGCGAAGGCCTAGAGGTGATTTGGCCAGGTAATAAATTCAGACATCCAGGTAATGTTCTGGGAATCTACAAGAACGCCTCTGAATCAGTTGTGGACTTCACCAGTTTCCTCATTTCCCCTCGCCCCACTTTACCCCAGTTCCAACCTTCCAGCTCAGCACTGTCCTCATGACCTGTCCTACCTGCCAATCTACCTTCCCATCTATCCACTCCACCCTCCTGTCTGACCTATCACCTCCATCCCTACCCCCATTTATCTATTATACTCTTTGCTACCTTCTCCCCAGCCCCAGCTCCCCCCCTCCCCCATTTATCTTTCCACCCTGGATGCTCCCTGCTTCTATTCCTGATGAAGAATTTTGCCCGAAATGTTGATTTTCCTGCTCCTCGGATGCTGCCTGACCTGCTGTGCTTTTCCAGCACCACTCTGATTTAAACTCTCACAGAAATCAGCAATGTGACAATACTAGCTAGTTTCATAGGGTGATTCCTCACTGTGAGCCCTGATCAGACTTCTCAACTCATTAGCAATGCCTCAATGGCACCCTACTCTCCCATTTTGCCAGAGGGCACTGCTGCGCAATAACATTATTCAAATTCAAACTCAGACCTCTGGGATTTCTAACCCTTGCAACATTTTAAAGCCCAACCCTGTACCCAGTCAAAAGCTGTCAGTAAGGGGCTGCCCTTCATCCCACACATAGTGGGAAGGGAACCTCACTCAACTGACCATAGTCTTACCAGACCGTAGGGCTGCTCTCTCGTTAGACTGCTGGGGGTTTAACCTGGGGGTCACCATACCTCAGGCAAGGGGAGAGCTTGAGAAGGAGAGTCCTTATAGTATCCTTTGCTGCTGATGGGAATTGAACCCACAGTGTTAGCATCACACACACATTTATGCATATCATAGATCCCCTACAGTGTGGAAGCAGGCCATTCAGCACATCAAGTCCACAACAACCACCCCATCTGAAATGCAACCCACCCAGACCAACCCCCTACCCTATCCCTGTAACCCTGCATTTCCTGTGGCTAACCCACCTAGCCTGCTCATCCCTGGACACTATGGGTAATTTAGCATGACCAGTCCACCCTAACCTGCACACCTTGGGACAGTGGGAGGAAACTGGAGCACCCTGCTAACAAAGAGAGACCCACCCCCAAACTTTTATTTTTCTTTTTTCTTTACACTCCCTGTCAGTGCTGAGCTTTCTCCCCTTCCTAGAGTCACCCCTATCCTCCAGAACATTGCCATCTCTCCAACCCCCATCCATGTGCTGCATTTACCTCCTTCACAATAATTGCCCCTCTGCCTTCCAGCACAATGCCTCCATTCCCCAGAATTGACTTCCCCAATTTACTGAGCACAGCACTGTGAGAGATTGCAAATAAGTAGAAAAGTGAAGAAATGTGCGAAGTTATTCTGTTTAGTCTCACTCTTTCACTTACGTCTTACTTATTAATAATTACTACGGGTGATCTAGAGAAGGAATCCAGCTCCCACCCATTAAATTCATTTCGATGGTATTATTTAAAGGTTTGATGTTTTTATAGTGGATGGATTGAAGCAGCTGTCATATCAGTCTGGGAGACAGCATGTCTAATGAAATCAAAGTTATGAAAATATTTGTAAACAGTAAAAAAAGTTGTTAACTTTCTACATTTTTTTAGCAAGCTGTCAGAGCGAAATTGCGGTCTCAAGAAGCCCTGAGTCAAATGAATAAAGGCTTTTGATTTTGGTCTCTTGCCTGTGCTCATCCCTTGCCATTGTTACTAAGGTCTGTTAACAAAGAGCACTGACCCAAACTCCCAAACTCGAAAGGAGTTTAAGTGGAGTCAATTCGATCTGGTCCAATCCATTCGGGCACTAACCCACTGCTTTGAATAAACATGTTGCTTTGCCTATCCATGCTGTTTTTGTGGTCCTGTGGCTGTAGCCTTTGATACAGTGGGAAATGCAAATTGAATCAAGCAGCTGCAAATTCCTGGTGGACATCTCCTGGAAGTATCTGAAGAACATTGAACACCCAATGATCCCAGCCAGCACAGTGGTTAACTCTGCTGCCTCACAGGACCTAGTTCAATCCCAGCCTTGGGTGACCGTCTGTGTGGCATTTACACATTCTCCCTCCGGGTGCTCTGGCTTCCTTCACAGTCCAAAGATGTGCAGGTCAGATGGATTGGCCACGGGGAACAGTGGGGTGGAGGACTCTTCAGAGGGCCAGTGTGGACTCCTTTCACTGAATGGAATGTTTCCACAGTGTAGGGATTCTAAGATCCTTATCAGTCTGCTTACAAATGTGAAAGATATGCATTTTTAAAATACCTCAGGCACTCTAGTATGGAGCGAAGGGCAGAGGCATATCTTCCAGATGATATGGATCCACTTACAGAGGAAGTGATGTACAAATCTGCAGACACCTTGGTTGGATCGTACCTTATTTTGGCCAAGTGTCATTTCCTTTGGGTTTCATAGAGGGCTTTGTTCTGTGAGAGTTCAGAATTAGAATCACATAATTGTAGAACAGTAAAACAAAGAAGGAGGCCATTTGGCCCTCAAATCTGTTCTGGCTCTTTCAAACAGCAATCCAATTAGTTCCACTTCCCTACCATGTCGCTATGACTTTCTCTTTTCAATATTCATTTAATTCTATGTTAAGGCATCTGAACATCTTCAGGACCACAATTTGAAAACTTCTCAAAGTAAGTAATGTCTTAAAGCCAAATATTCCAATGAGGAGCATTGACTCATGCTTCTTGAGACTGCAATCTCACTCTGAGAGCTTGCTGCAATATGTCAATGTCAAAGAGGTTATCATCTCTTTTTTATTCCTGTTATGCTTTCCAGTCATCTTTGCTGTATTCCCCATATCTGCACCACCACAGATTCACACTTAAACGAAAGGTTTTCAGCTATATCATCTTAAACTGGTCAATGAAGTTTTTTAAAGAGCAAAACTGCAAGTTATTTGGGGAGGACTAACTCTGTGTTGTTGATTCTGTCTCTCAGATGTGGCCACATACAGCAATGAATAAGGAACTTTAATAAATGCAAAGAGTTCTGATGTCTGTGTTGTTTGTACAGCTTTATGTCTGTCTATTCCTACCTACTATTAGGGCCCTCTGAACTAACATAATGTATTAGCACAGCATAGAATCATAGAAATTACAGCAAAGTAGACTAATCAATACAATACATTAATGCCAATATTAGCACTTCAAATGGAGTTATCTACTCTAATCCCATTTCCCTGCCATGTATTGTTTTATATTTGTCCTTTTCAAATATTTATCCAGTTCCCTTTAAATGACATTATTGTCCTAACTAAGTAATCACATGAGATACACAGCCCAAGTTGGAATATGCTCCACCAGAAGAGTATTCTTTCACTTTTTCTCACATACTCCTATTCACAGAATCCCTACAGTGTGGAAGCAGGCCATTCGGCCCATCAACTCTGCACCGACCCCCCCAAACTGCATCCCTACCCTATCCTCATAACAACATATTTTCCATGGCCAAACCACCTTAACCTGCACATCTTTGGATTGTGGGAGGAAACCAGAGGAAACCCGCACAGACACGGGGAGAATGTGCAAACTCCACACAGACAGCCACCCGGGGGTGGGATCGAACCTGGACCTCCGAGGCAGCAGTGCTAACCACTGACGCCAAGGATTGTTAATCCTTCATTTATAACTTTGTTGCTGATTTGCCCACTAATCGAACATAATCTTTCACTACTAACCCTCTCAAAACCAGTCAAGAATGAAAACCTCTTGTCGCTTTTCCTCCTTTGCTTTTTCCAGTTCTGTGAAGATTCTTTTAATTTTTCAAACCTTCTCTTCCTATGTGACACTGCTCATTTCAGGTTTAACTTCAGTGAATTATGATATTTCTTTTCCATGGTTTAAAATTCTTCCCCTAAAAGGTGTCACAACTGCATATGATACTCTAGCACTGAGCTAACAACATGTGGTGCAGAAATTTGACATCACTCCCTGACTTTTACTTTCAGGTTATAAAACTCAGGTTCTCATTTGTCTTCTTTTATCTGTGCTTACAGTTTTAAGATCTATCTATCTGTGCATTTTGATCTCTCTGTTCCTCAGCTCTGTTAGAAATCAAAAGGATACATATTTCCAGCCTGTGCTCCAATCTCCCCTTCCTCAAAGGTCAGTGAAAGGACAACTTTCCAGGTCCTTCCTCTTGTTGTGTTTTTCTTTGTGTTTCTGTTAGTCTGAAATGGGTGACTGCCCACTGATCTTATGCCAATGAATTAGAAACATGGAAATATGAGCAGGAGCAGGCCATTCAGCCCTTCAAGCCTGCTGTACAGTTCCTTATTGGGGCTGTTTTCCCTGGAGTGTGGAGGCTGAGGGGTGACCGTATCGAGGATTATAAAATCATGAGGGTTATGGATAGGGTAAATAAACAAGATCGTTCTCCAAAGGTAGGGGAATCAAAATCTAAATGGCATAGGTTTAGGGTGTGAGGGGTAAAATTTAAAAGGGACCTAAGGGGCAACGTTTTCATGCAGAAGGTGGTATGTGTATGAAATGAGTTGCCAGAGGAATTGTTGGAGGCTGGTACAATTGCAACATTAAAAAGGCATCTGGATGGGTATATGAATCGGAAGGATTTCGAGGGATATGGGCCAAGTGCCGACAAATGGGACTAGATTAATTTAGGATATCTGGTCAGCATGGACGGGCTGGACCGAGCTGTCCAACTCTACAGCTCTATAATATGATTACGGATGATCATTCAACTCAGACCCCTGTTCCCACTTTCCCCCTCATGTCCTTTGAACTCTTTACCCTCTAGGAACTGTATTTAACTCCTTCTCGAAAGATTCAATATTTTGGCCTGAACCACTTTCTGTGGCAGAGAATTCCACAGGCCACCCACTCTCTGAGTGAAGACATTTCTCCTCATCTCATTCCTAAATAGGCCACTCATCCTCAAACCATGACTTCAGCTTCTAGACTCCCCGGCCATCCTGTGTTCGCCCTGTTTAGGCTTCTTCGATGTTTAAGGTTCCATGTAACCTTCCCCTCATTCTTCTAAATTTCAGTGAATATCATCCTAACCAATCCAATCTCTCATCCTACGTCAGCTGTGCCATTCCAGGAATCAGTCTGGTAAACCTTTGTACAAAGAACAACGTGAACACCTTTTCCCTGGAGTGTAGGAAGCTGAGGGCTGACCTTATAGAAGTCTATAAAATCATGAAGGGCATGGATAAGGTGAATAGATAAGGTCTTTTCCCTGGGGTGGGGGAGTTCAAAGCAAGGGGGAGTATTTTTAAGGTGAGAGGATAAAAATTTAAAAGAGATCTGAGGGGGTACTTTTTCACACAGAGGCCGGTATGTGTATGGAATGAGCTGCCAGAGGAAGTGGTGAAGGCTGGTACAATTGCAACATTTAAGAGGCATTTGGATGGGTATATGAATAGGAAGGGTTTGGAGGGATATGGGGCGGGTGCTGGCAGGTGGGATTAGATTGGGTTGGGATATCTGGTCAACATGGACGGGTTGGACCGAAGGGTCTGTTTCCATGCTGTACACCTCTATGACTCTATGTGTGGAATTAGCTGCCAGAATCGGTGGTAGATGCAGGTACAGTTACAATATCTAAAAGACTTTTGGACAGGTACATGAATAGGAAAGGTTTAGAGGGATATGTGCAAAATGCAGCAAATGAGACTAGCTTAGTTTGAGAAACTAGGTCAGCATGGATAAGGGTCTGTTATGACCCTATGGCTCTATAACAAAAAGCAGTATAGCATAGAAACAGGCCACTTGGCCCACCAAGCCTGTACCAACACATGATGCCTTTCTAAACTAACAATCTTTCACCTCCACATGGTCCATGTCTCTCTAATACCTGCCCATTCATGTATCCATCAAGATACCTCTTAAATGTTGCTATTGTATCCACCCCCACTATCTCCTCTGGCAGTGTTTCCAGGCACTTACCACCCTCTGTGTAAAAAGCCTACCCCTCACCTCTCCTTTTAAACTTTCCCCCTTTTACCTCAAACCTCAGTCCCCTAGTAATTGACATTTCTACCCTGGCAAAAAGACTCCAACTAACTATTCTATCCATGCCTGTCATAACATTGTAAACCTCCATCAGGTCACCCTTCAGCCTCTGACATTCAAATGAGAACAAGCCAAGTTTTTCCAATCTCTCCTCATCCAATGATGCCCTCCAATCCAGGCAACGTCACGGTAAACCGTTTCTGTGTCCTCTCCAAAGCCTCTACATCCTCCTGAGGTGACTGGAACTGTACGCAATATTCCAAATGGGACTGAAGTAAAGTTCTATAGAGGGACAATGTGACTTGCCAATTTTTATACTCTATGCCTCAACTGATGAAGGCAAGCATACAGATTGTTGCTTCCTCTGAAAACAGAACAGCCTTCCTCAGATAAGAAGTCCAAAATTTCACGTGATATTCCAGAATAGAGTTTTCGGTGTTTCCAGAACTCCTTTCCATAGTTTGCCACCAGCCAGACATTACAATTAGAATCCCTACAGAGTGGAAACAGGTCATTTGGCCCAACAAGTCCACACTGACCCTCGAAAGAATATCCCATGCAGACCCATTCCCCTATTACTCTACGTTTCCCCCTAACTAATGCACCTAGCCTAGGCATCCCTGGACATTATGAGCAATTTAGCTTGGCTAATCCACCTAACCTGCACATCTTTGGACTCTGGGAGGAAACCCATGAAAACACAGGGAGAATGTGCAAACTCCATACAGTCACCCAAGATTAGAATCGAACCTGAGTCCCTGGTGCTGTGAGGCAGCTGTGCTAACCACTGAGCAACCGTGCCGCCCATTAGCTGGTTGCTAATTTCTGAGATGTCTAAAGCAACCAGAGGGAAACACTCACTGTTACTGGGAAGAGTTCCTCTAATGAGCTGACGTCTTGAAAATAGATTTCCAATTTCTCTGAAGACAATGAATGAGCTTCTTGTTTCCCAGGATATGGGTAGCATTGGCGAGGCCATCCCTCATTGTCCTCAGAGAGAAACAGAATTAATCTCTCAAATCCAGAGTGATTGCCCTTCAGAAACCTGCTCTGAAGAGGAGTCAAGCAGCCCTTCAAGCATGAACTTCTCTCTCCACAGGTGTTGCCAGACCTGCTGAATTTCACCAGCATTCTCTGTGTTTGTTTCAGATCTTCAGCAATTGCAGGATTTTGCTTTTATTACTAATTGTCCTTGAACTGTGTGGTTTGCCACGCCATTTCGTCAAGTAGCTAAGCGTGACAGGTAGGCCAGATCAGGTAAGGGCAGTAGTTCAATTCCCTCTGAGGCATCGGTGAACCAAATGGGTGGGAAGCAACAACTGAATGTATTTTTATGGAACGACGTAAGCTTCTGCTTTGTGGTGTGGTGGCATCCTCATATCGTGGGCCTAAGCCCCTGGATTCCTGATCCACGATGGCACCACCTCATTTACACCTGTCATGCCTGTCACCCCAAGGCTTTCACAACTATGGGTCAAGTGCTGGGACTGGAATAGTGAGGTGTTTGTTTTTGACAGTGCAGACTTGATGGGCAGAAGGGCCTTTTTCTGAGCTGTGGATCTCTGTGACTCTATGACTCTCCTACATTAGAATGTTGTACTTAAAAATGTGTTGCTGGAAAAGCGCAGCAGGTCAGGCAGCATCAAAGGAGAAGGAAAATCGACGTTTCGGGCATAAGCCCTTCTTCAGGAATGAGGAAGGTGTGCCAAGCAGGCTAAGATAAAAGGTAGGGAGGAGGGACTTGGGGGAGGGGCGTTGGGAATGCGATAGGTGGAAGGAGGTTAAGGTGAGGGTGATAGGCTGGAGAGGGGGTAGGGGCAGAGAGGTCGGGAAGAAGATTGCAGGTCAAGAAGGCTGAGTCTGAGGGTTGGGACTGAGAAGAGGTGGGGGGAGGGGAAATGAGGAAGCTGGAGAAATCGGTGCACCCGAGGTAAGCGGCAGAGCACCATAAAATGTTGAGTTCTGTTCAAGATATTACCAATGAGATTATAGACAGCATGGCTCTTGAGGCAACCCATAGGAATAAAGCAGCATTTTGTTCAACATATTAGCTGGCTCGTGTCTATGGCCAGCACAAATATCGCATTCCCAATTCCACCTATCGCATTCCCAATGTCCTCCCCCAAGTCCCTCCTCCCTACCTTTTATCTTAGCCTGCTTGGCACACCCTCCTCATTCCTGAAGAAGGGCTTATGCCCGAAACGTCGATTCTCCTTCTCCTTTGATGCTGCCTGACCTGCTGCGCTTTTCCAGCAACACATTTTTAAGCTCTGATCCCCAGCATCTGCAGTCCTCACTTTCTCCTGCATTAGAATGTTGCCAACACAAGGTGACCAAATTAACTTTTCTCTCTTTCGAATGATAGACCTATCAAAGTTTGCACATTGGGAGTGTCCATCTCCCATTTTGAAGTGTAACATATTCTGATCAATGCCATTCTTAAAAGTAACAGTGGAACCATTTTTTAAAAACATGAACCTGCCATCAGTGACAATCTCGTCAGTTGTAAGAGCCACTCCAACTGTTGCCTTGGTAGCTTTCTGTTTCACCCCTGCAATGTGTATTGGGGAGCTATATGTGTACAATCACTTCATGTCTAATACATTGTGGCAAGTAGGAGTGGGGCATAATCCGAAGTGTATTTAAGAGGGCTGAGGACACACTCTTGCAGTGGAAATAGGGAGAAGGATAAATGGCCTGTGTGGGAAGGGTTTGTAGTGCTGTGAACACATAAACTGATGTGTGATTGTATCTGACAGAATGAAAAGTAACACCTACAGTTCCCAAGAAACTAGCAGAAAGGGCATCCTGTTACCCTGCAGAGCAAAGCTTTCTTTTTCTGAAAATGTTCTTATTCCTTTAGGTTATACGTGCCCTCAACTCCCTTCTTGTTCATCTACAAACTGTGTTGGCTCAAAATGTCCCAAACAAAACAGTAATGATAAGGAACGGAGACTGTGAATGACAGAGTTAACAGGGTCCCATACCACAGTGAAAGCCTTGTTTACATATAGATACAGTCACAAAGTCTGCAAAATGGACTGAAATCACTGATTGTTATGTGAAAATCCAAGCTCATTCATTATCCTCCTCTCAAGGACACTAAAGGCTGAACCCTATGGGGCGACACCAGAAATTCTGCTTCAAGATCAAAAATACTAGACTTAAATATTCGAGAGCATTGAAATAATGTGACAAATTAATACAATCTTCAAGCTGCTTGTAATATTCAACCTTCGAGAAGCACCGAAGGTAATTTCCCCAATGTTATCTGATGTAGGTACTGAAAAGTGAGGTACTCTTTCAATGTTCAATTAGTGAGACTCCTGTAGCAACCTTCCGACTCACACGCATCACGTGAATTGAAATCAAAACTGATCCACTTTTCAATGATTAGTGCACTGCAGCTGCACTCTGAAGGAAGTTCTTCAATCTGAACTAGATCGGGTACATTCACTGCTTCCCATTTGAACACTGCTGTTACCTGGTTCTCTCACACGGCTTTAATTAACAATAATGACAGTACAATAGGCAAGAACTCATGCGACCTGACAAAACATCTGTCAGAATTTTTATTGTAAACTCAACAAGACGTCAAACTATTAATGAGTCAGTGTTTAAAGAGCTAAAATTCCACATGTTTAAGCATTGTTCCATCTCTTGTGAGCTACAATAGATTAATCAGGCAACAACGGGTGATTCTAATTGGCTATAAATTGCACAAAGTTCAAGTATTGAGAGGCAATGGGTCCTTGGGTGCTTCTGAAGTTCCTATTTCTTATGATTCGAATCATTTATTATTCCAACAGACTCTGTAAATAATGAGTGTCACAAATGCCCTTCCCTTTTGTGTGTGCAAGCAATGATGATAGTCTGGCTAATTGCTGTCATGGTGCTGCCCAGGCAGGAAGTACTTTGTAACTGATGGTACCATTGCATTTTCTTGGGGCATAAGTTGACCAGACAAATGGGTGATCCCAGGACTATATTGTGTTGCCTGAGCATTCAATGAGCCATTCCAACAGGAAGGCTAGCTGGAACAGATCATTAAGTTGCTCTCCATCTCTTGCATGTTCAGTCCCTCAGCATGTGCTGGGATTCAGGCGGAAGCAGACCACTGGGTACATCAGTATCAGTCAGCATCTGTCCATTCCTTAACATTAGGAATCCGATCAAGGTGATCTGACGGATGCTGATGCAGCATTAAGTTAGGGCACTCCCCTGACAGGACCTGTAACATTGAGCAGTACAGCACAGGAGCAGGCCCTTCAGCCCACCTAGCCCTGCACCGACACATGATGCCAGTTTAAACTGATCCTATCTGCCTGCATACGGTCCATATCCCTCTATTCCCTGCTGCTGTCTAAATGCCTCTTAACCTTTTCTATCGTACATGATTCTATCAGCTCCCATTGCTGCATACTCCAGGCACCTCATAGAATCCCTACAGTGTGGAAGCAGGCTATTTGGCCTATCAAGTCCAGCCTGACCCTCTAAAGATCATCCCATCTAACTCTTACATGGCTAACCCACCTAGCCTGCACATCCCTGGATGCTATGGGTAATTTAGCACAGCCAATCCACCCTAATCTGCACATCTTTGGATTGTGGGGGCACCCGGAGGGAGATACAGGGAGAATGTGCAAGCTCCACACAGATAGTCACCCTAGGGTCGAATACATCCTGGATCCCTGGTGCTAACCACTGAGCCACCTACCACCCTCTTACATAAAAACCTTGCTTTGCACATCTCCTTTAAACTTTCCCTCTCTCAGCTTAAACGTATGCCTTCAGCATTGACATTCTCACCCTGGGAGAAACCCTGGATCAGTGGTGCTGGAAGAGCACAGCAATTCAGGCAGCATCTGACGAGCAGCAAAATCGACGTCGATTTTGCTGCTCGTCAGATGCTGCCTGAATTGCTGTGCTCTTCCAGCACCACTGATCCAGAATCTGGTTTCCAGCATCTGCAGTCATTGTTTTTACCTGGGAGAAACCCTGACCACCCATCATCTCCAGCCCTCTCACAACTTTATGCACTTTTATCAGCTCACCCCTCAGCCTCCAACACTCTGGCGAAAACAATCCAAGTTTGTCCAGCCTCTCCCTGTAGCTAATACACTCCAATACACAGACAACATCCTGGTAAACCTCTTTTGTACCCAGAACTGTACATAATACTCCTAATGCGACCAAACTAAAGTCTTATACAGTTATCAGACCGTGGTTAAGTTGACTCCGATGTTGGTAGCGCTTCTTGGAGTGGACTGTAGTTCTATAAGATGTCCATTCACCACTGCTAATGTATGGCTGTTTAGTTTCTCCATTCTGGATGAAATAGTTCACAGAATGCTTCACTCTCCCTCCAATGAGCCCAGGACTCCACAATGAGGAGTGACGCTCAGGAAGAAATGTTCCTTTGTACAATCTCTTTGTGAAGAAGATGAATATTTCAACAGAACTTCCAGGACCTTCAGGGAGTGGGACCACACCTGACTGCTCAGGTGTGCCACAGGTAGGTTGGCAGGATGCCAAGGTGTTAGAACACTCGGGCCCCCTGGCTGGAGGTGGGGCTGAGCATGGAAACTTACATGGTATCAGAGATAAAGCAAAGAGCTGCAGATGATCAGGATCTGAAACAAACAGGAGGGGTTGGAGAAACTCAGCAGGTCTGGCAGCATCTGTGGAGAGAGGAACCAAGTTAATGCTTCAAGTCTGGTGACTATTTCTGAAGAAGAGTCAGGCCAGCCTCGAAATGTTAACTCTATTTCTCTTGCTACAGATGCTGCCAGACCTGCTGAGTTTCTCAAACAATTTCTGTTTTTGTCTCAAATCTGACCTGGTCTCTGGCCACCTTCTCTTTCACATGGAATGGGATAATATTCACTTCCCTACCTTTCCTGAAGAAATGAACTGAAAAAGTGATGTTCTCTAGGGAGAAGAATCTTATCAGGAAGTCGAAATGTTAACTTTGTTTCTCTCTCTGTGGTACATTACAGCTAGCATATTTCCATGATGATGACAACATAACATATTCTTAATGAATTGTTAAAGCTCCAACGTTGTATCTGAGACCCATCAGTTGATCACCTAAGTTGCTTCATTCCATTTTGTATTTTTTTCTCAATACACTCTCCCCAGATCAGAATGGAAAGATACCACCGGGAGATATAAAGGTCATTCAGGAGAAAGCACCCCTGCTGGTTGAGGAATCTAGGACTATACAATAAAAAGTAGAACCAGACCTTGCGGTGTGAAATTGGGGAAGACTTTTTTGGGTGGGTCAAAGTTTAGAAAACTCTGTCCAATTGGCAGGAGATAAATCATTAAGATGTTAAATATTGGGAAGACCTTTGTTAACCGAAAGTATGAAGGGATGTGGTGTAAAGGTGGCTGTATGAAGCTGGGTCACCAAGCAGCCATAATGACATTATACAGGAACAGGAACAGGAATGAGCAGTTGAATGGCCTGCTCCATTCCTTCTCGCTTTACATCTAGGAGGAGTTTCCTTCATTAACGAGATTCCCAAGCACTAATGTGAAACTATATTGGCAATAATTGGAAATATTTCCATGCATTTTGACAACTTTAAAAATGCATCCATTGGATATGGGTGTTGCTGGCCAGGTCAGCATTTATTAATATCCATTAAGAGTCAATCACATTACTGTGAGTCTGGAATCACATGTAGGCCAGACTGGGTGAAGATGGCAGATTTTCTTCCCTGTGTGGCTTGGCCTACCGTTCTGTGCTGCAGAATCTCTGTGGGTATCATCGAAATAATAAAAAGTATTTTTTATTCTTCTGGCTATCTGAGCAAATGCCTGTAGAAAGAGATCTACTCTCATTACACCCTGTCTTTTTGAAGTAAATCTGTAGCCTCAACTTAATGACTTCCTAAAGCTCTAGGCATCCTTCAATCTGTTTGGTTCAAAGTCACTGAAGTTGAATGACTTGATATTTGGAAGAGTATGATTTAACACATGGTCTTATACGATTACATCAACCCTGCTTGCTTCCCATACTCTAGGTACGCAGTCATATTTCACCCCAGGTGCCCAGTACTGATGAACTCCTTGAAGGATTGGGCTGAGTTTTAAATCACCCATTTCCCCACAGCAACTGTCTACAGATGGAGAAATGACTGAAAATCTGGCAGAATGTTAACTATTCTTAAATCTTCAGGACAGAGCTTCAGGGTTCGGCATACAGGCCAAGAAAGGAATGGAGACTGCAGGCGATGGAAGTGTCTCCAGCCAATCAAAGCAAACATCTTTGTGAAGTATTCCTCTGCCCCATTTCCTTTCTCACTGACTCACACGACATCATAACGCCAATATCTCACTTCAAGAGGTCAGTCTGAGCAGCACTCTTCAAATGGTTCCCGCTTCTATAAGAATCCAGATCTGTGTGTCTGTGTGTGAGTGGGTGTGCGTGTGTGTGTGGGTGGATGTGTAGATGGGTGTGTGTGTGTGTGTGTGGATAGATGTGTGGGTGGGTATGTGTGTGGGTGTGTGGATGTGTGGCTGGGTGTGTAGGTGGGTGTATGTGTGGATGTGAGGATGTGTGGGTGTGTCTGTGTGTGTTTGTGAGAGAATGTGTAAGTATATGTGAGAATGTGGGTGGGTATGTGTGTGTGGATGGATGTGTGTGTGGGTGTGTGGATGTGTGGCTGGGTGTGTGTGTGGATGTG
>NC_057743.1:39094075-39103475 GCF_004010195.1 Chiloscyllium plagiosum | reverse complement strand
ATGTGAGGATGTGTGGGGTGTGTGTGTGCGTGTGTGTGTGTGTATGTGTCTGTGTGTATGTGTGTGTTTGTGAGAGAGTGTGTATGTTTGTGTGAGAATGTGTGTGTGTGGGTGGGTCTGTGTCAGGTTGAGTGGGTGTGTATTGTTCACCAAATTTCTAACGCCTCCAAAAATCAGTGAATATCTCAATATCAAAGAGTTGCAGGAGAAAGAGCATGGGGTGAATCACTGAGAGAGAGAGAAGAGGAGATGACGTGGGTGACCATGAAAGAATAGATGTATAAAGGGTTGGCCCTCAGCCACCACTGACTGAAACCTCATAGGGTTTCTACACAAAATGCCTTCCATGGAACTATGCCAAGCACCTACTCATGTCTGTGTGACTGCTATTCACATCTGGGCAATAATGCATGACACTTGATATTCCCCGCAGTCTAGTATGGCTCATGTGGTAAGTGCAGGGTCACCTGTGGTAAACCCCTCCATTGTCCCAGGTCCAAACTGAACTAACTCCTCTCCCCTAAAGGGCTTTAGGTTCGCATGGTCCTTAGTGTACATCAGTCTTGCTTGTTTGAATTTTGGACAGTTGTTGGGCCAAGCATTAAACCAACGCATTAATATGAGGGTCGTGACAGTAGGGCTCCTAGCTGTTTGGCATTGCAGCAAATGACAGCAGCAACTATGTGATATATCTTTAAGGGACCTGCTCCAGATGTCCTCACTGGTTCATGGCACGTGACCTAATGGTATAAATATCCCAGGCTCCATCTTACTGAGCTCTATCTTCTTGAAGCATGACATGCTGCTGGGAACATGCTCCAGTCCATTTGAATTGCTCAGCCTGGGTCTACACATACATGTTCCTCTGTTTATGATGTACATATATCAATACATAAAATGCAATACAAGTTATTTAAATGCTTGAGTATGGTGTGACCCGTATCTCATCGGAGAATAGGCACAGGAGTAGGCCATTCAGCCATCAAGTCTAACCCACTGTTCAATGAGATCATGGTTGATCAAATAAATCAATGTCTTTTTGATGCAGGAGGTAACGTGTGGATCACATTATGATATTTAAAGGCGATCAGGTCTCACGGCATTTCATGTTAGAAATGCCCCCAAAAGGAAGAATTCATTAAAAATGAAAAGCCAGGAGCTCCAGGTTGAAGTGCACAAGATGAGTCAACCCAGAGTGTCTCATTCACCACAAAACCAGAAACTCCTGGAGAAACTCAGCAGCTCTGGCAGCATCGGTGGAGAGAAAGCAGAGTTAATGTTTCAAATCCAGTCACTCTACTTCAGATTGGACTTGAAATATTAACTCTGTTTCTCTCTCTCACAGATGCTGCTAGACCCACCGGCTATATCTGTTTTTGTTTCAGATTTCCAGCATCTTCAGTTCTTTGATTTATCTTGTGTCTCTTTGATAGTTTTAAGGATTTTGCTTCTCGTGCAGGTGACTGTGCTGTTTATCAGCGTCACCCTACAACCATTTGACCAGGTGCCCTGCTCAAAGGACTCAAAATCAATCTGATAATTTCCAGTATTTTCACACCATGAGGTATAACACCAGGAGATCCAATACTGTCTAACGTTGAATTAGAATGGGGTGCAGGATACCTTCTGACGGAATTAAATTAACAATTGCAAATAATTTGAGTGGTTCTGATCCAATTATCAAGCAATTTGCTCCATGGGTGATTCGCACTGCTGCCTCACAGCACCAAGGATCCAGGTTCAATTCCATCCTTGGGTGACTATGTGGAGTTTGTACATTCACCCCATGACTGTGTGGGTTTTCTCCGGGTACTCCGGTTTCCTCCCACAATTCAAAAGTATACAGGTTAGATAGATTGGCCATGCTAAATTGGGAAGGGTGTCTGGGGATGTGTAGGCTAGGCTGGTTAGACCATGAGAACATAGGGCCAGAAATAGGCCATTCAGTCTATCACATCTACTCCACCATTCAATTAGGTCATGGCTGATTTTCTCCTCATCCTCATTTCCTGCCTTACCTCCATAACCCTTGACTCCCTTATTGATTAAAATTAGTCTTTCTCAGCTTTGAGTATAATTAAAGACCAAACCTCTAGATTAGACCAAGTTGATTCCCAGTTCATTTCCTTTGGACTAAGGAGTGTACCCCTTTCGAGAGTTGGGGTATCTGTGCAGATAAGATCCCAGGATCCATTGGAGGGGAGTGTGTGCTGGCACGAGGGGTTCTCGGGTAGAGGGGGAGGGCAGAGGTGTCAGATGCCCTGTGAGGTTGTTCACTTTGCAGAGTATTGTATGTACCGTGGAACTGCCCATCTCGTCAAAAAGTGTTAACAAGTATCATATTTTGAATGGGAGAAAGTGAGGACTGCCAATGCTGGAGATCAGAGTCGAGAGTGTGGTACTGGAAGAGCACAGCAGGTCAGCCAGCATCTGAGGAGCAGGAGAATCGACATTTCAGGCATAAGCCCTTCATCAGGATACTGCCTGACTCAATGTGCTTTTCCAACATCACACTCTCGACTCATCTTTTGAATGAGAATATGTATACTGCAACTCAGAAATTTAAATAGCTGAACATTATTTAGGTAAGGCAATAGCCTAAATGGTGTTACGGTTGGACTGTTAATCCAGAGACCCTGCTAATGGTCTGGAGACCTGGGTTTGAATCCTGTCATGGCAGATGGTGGAATTTGAATTCAATAAAAAAAATTGGAATGAAGAGTTGAATGATGACCATGAAATGATTGTTGATTGCTGGAAAACCCAACCGAGAGAACAAACCTAAGCGCCGTAAAGCCTGAAATGTGACTATTCAAACATTACAAAACCCTGACATATCACCCTGACTGGCATGAACCCACAATCACTTAGAAAGAGCGAGGAACTGTGTTTGTGTAATATCGCTGATGGGATGAGGTGCCAGGAGGTTCTGTAAAGAAGAGTCACCAAACAAAATGTCACTGAGTCCTCAAGGCCAGCGAGGGTGAATGGGTTCGATTCCAGCCTCAGGTGACTGTCCGTGTGGAGTTTGCACATTCTCCCCGTGTCTGTGTGGGTTTCCTCCCACAGTCCAAAGATGTGCAGGCTCGGTGAATTGGCCATGCTAAATTGCCCATAGTGTTAGGTACGTTAGTCAGGGGGAAATGTAGGGTATGGGAATGGGTCTGGGTGGGTTACTCTTCAGAAAGTTGATGTGGACTTGTTGGGCCAAAAGACATGTTTCCACACTATAGGGAATCTAATCTCATCTAGAAATAGGCCCCTGGAAATGATGTAAAGGATGCTATTCTGAAAGTTGTGAGTTCTAATACATTGACTAAAGGGGATGTTCAGAGAGAGTTTGACTCCACAGCTGAGAGTCTTCACCATTGGTACTTGGTAGAAGAATTTGAAAGAATGTTTTAATCCCTGATATCCCCCAACCTCATTAATGCAACATCCAACTAAAAGAGAAAATTTGTAAATCAAACACAACGATGCTTTAAAACATTTCTGTCCAGTAGTAAGAGTAGGAGGGTTTGAGTAACTTAGGAGTTATACTTCAATGCTTGTGTTTTGTTGCTGAAATTATGAGGTTCTCAACTTTTGAAGGAAATTGCATTATGTTAAGTAAATCATTTTGATATCAAAGCTTAAGTAGGTCAACAAATACCTCCCTTCAGGAAACACTCCAAATGCATCTAACATTAATTTTTAAACAAAATATATAGCTGAACACTTAGATCCAAATACAAATCTTTGCTGATGACCTTGTGTTTACAGGAGGTGAAATAAGAATCTTCTCCACATTTACAGAGCACATCTAATTTGCTGATGTCACTTAAAGCATTAGGTTAAAATGGCAGATAAATGGATTTGGGTTATCCTTTTCAGCATCAGTAAAATGGACTAAGAAAACCACACAGAGAGGACAAGCTCGATTGTGATTGATAGATGCCTAAAAGCTAACAACAGCAAGGTCACTATAACCAACACTATCTATCTGGGTAACAACACTGTGCAGATAAAAACTTGTCAGAGAAGTGCATGCCTTCCAGATCACTTTCCCTGAGAAACCTGTGCACAGGTGATGAGTTAATATTAAAACACAGGGAGACAGAAAGAGCTGGAGAAGCTTCCTGGGTGGACTGCACCAGTGTGTGAGAGAGAGGGAGAAAAACAAGAGTTAACGTTTTGAGTCCAATGTTTTGCTGCTTTGCTGCCCTGACCTGCTGAGTTTCTCCAGCACTTTCTGGGTTTATTTCAGACCTCCTGCACCCACCGTACTTTGCTTTTCATTAGAAAAGAGGGATATCTCAGCCAGAAAAATCATCCCAATGGACTCAAGTGAATTGCCAGGTCCTCACCAGAGATCTAGGCTCTACTGGGGATAGGGGGTGGGTGGGAATGGTCAACAGTTCTGTCGAATGCTGCCCAGTCAGTGACCAGTCCATCCTCTTCTGTTGTGCTTGCTGGGCTATCCCAGCACTTGCTGGAACATGGCTGGATGTTGTTTAAGGAGGGGCTACTGGTTGTGATTATTCTTCCATTCTTGCCATTGCTGTCTCATCCCACAGACACAGGAGTAAGGCCAGAAGGAAATTGAAATGGCCAGACAAAAGTATATTACTGCACTGTAGGATCTTTCTACTCCTCTGATCTTGTGTTGTTTTTCTCTCATTTACCCTTTTGTCATTTCATAAAGTTACCCTTCATGAAGTCTTTAAACGAGCCCTCTGCCAGACCCCTGAGAAGATGATGCAGAACAATGGAGGATACTGGCCACCATGGAGATGTAGGAATTAGAATGATAGTGAATTCTGCACTTGGAAATGTTAATCAGGTCCAATTAGGGAGCTTTGGCTGACAGCTAAAAGTGTGAGTGTCAGGGATACTGACACTGTGGCTGCCTGACTCTGTATGAGGCAATACTATGGTCAAGGATTGATCATGTGCAAATAAATGGTGAAATGGTGACAGGATACCAGCCTCTGTGGAATTATTTCAGCAGGTCCGTGGCACCTTGTTTTATTTCTGGAGTTTCCACTACCTGGGGATAATGACAGAAACTCCAAGAATTTGTGCTGAGGGACACTTTAACTTTGGAGAGACTATCGCAGAGACACAATGGGGAAGGCTGCTGTCCATAGCCTTCCCACCATAATGCAACAATGGCCTGGTAAGTTCTAGAAGCCCTTGAGCCTTGTGCTTGTTATTAAACATAGGTACAGTAACTTAGAGAGTTGTTTAACTTGGACGGCTGGTTTGTGATGCAGAGTGACGTCAACAATGTGGGTTCAATTCCCGCACTGGCTAAGATTGTCATTAAGGTGTTATCCTGCCCCTCACCAGAGACATGGTGACTCTTGGGTTAAACAATCACCAGTTGTCTCCATAGTGAGGGAGCAGTCCTCTGGGACTATGCTGACTTTACCTTTTATACAATAAATGTCAGAGGCATTGCAATTATACTGAGGACCCTATGTGTGCAGCATGTTCTATGGAGAAAGATTGAATATTATTGTGTTATCCATCATGGTGGATCTGAAATATTTTGGAATGTACTTTTCGATATTTTCTGAATGAAGCATATTTTTGGGAAGACTAAGGCAGAGATTCTTCCCCTGTGCCATGTTGGAGGAGCAGTTTCCTAAAGGGGAGGCAGAGTGTCTTTCTAAAAGCAAGGTATGACCTGCTCCCATCGACACAAAATTCTCAAGCTGTGGATCACAGCCATGCAACAATAGTCCAATGTGCTTCCTATTTTGCTAAATCAACATGGCATTGTCCACAGAATAAGACCTGGCTGTTTCAAGAGGGGAGGATTTCAGTTCTCAATGGCTTTTGCACAAGAATCATTTGAGTTGAAATCTATTAAGTCTGTGACCATGGTTCTAACACACCCTGTGACCCCTCACTCCCTCCCACTCCAAAACAACTGAACAAGACACGGCAGTTCCTGTCAAACTCTATATAATTGCAGGATTCTCTCAAATGCACTTATACAGATTTATCTTTGGGCATTTCATAACATTCCTGACATCAACATGAAGAGGATTTCACTGTTGAATTGTGTGTGACATGCAGAAAATTATAAAATTGCTTACTCAAGGCAGTAAACTTGAAAACTCACAACCAAACCAACCCATTCTTGGGCACCATACAGTTAATAATGGTGAGTAAGTTACTTCACAGGTCTCCTTTTATTGAGAAATCAGAATCTATGAATATGTTCAAGTCAGGGTCCTCCAATGCCGTTATGAGATGTGGTTATAACTATCTCTGCCTGGGTTGTGCACACCTCAGCAATGGTGCCACAGGGTTGAATCGCGAGTGGTCAGAATGGCATAAAGGGACCACAATAATTGCAGGAAGCTGGGTTCATTACAGCAGACCAGAGTGGCATGGTGGCTCAGTGGTTAGCACTGTAACTTCACAGCACCAGGGTCCCAGGTTTGATACCAGCCTCGGGCAACTGCCTGTGTGGAGTTTGCACATTCTCCCTGTGTCTGTGTGGGTTTCCTCTGGGTTCTCTGATTTCCTCCGACAGGCCAGGTGATTTGGCCATGATAAATTACCCATAGTGTTAGGTGCATTAGTCAGTGGGAAATGGATCTGGGTGGGTTACTCTTCAGAGGGTCGGTGTGGACTGGTTGGGCCAAAGGGCCTGTTTCCATACTGTAGGGAATCTAATCTTTATAAATGTGTGAGGCAGGGGTTTTATGCAGATGCATGTCAGATACAACACATGGTGATTGAGAAAATTTAGATGTGGCAGGATTTCTGCATAAATCTAAAAACAATGAATTTGATTTGAATGCATTTGAGACCACAATGCCATTCTTGTGCCACAATTATCTCCAGGAAGCCGTGCTTTTGTGGGTCTCAGGGAAAGCCAGTTTTGTCATTGTCTGAGACAGTTAGGTAACCGGTCATTTTATTCTTCACTAATTTCTGACTAAACTGTGGAGTTCTTCTGTACTTGCACACATGATGGATACAAATACAGAGCAGCATGGTGGGTCAGTGGGTTCGTGCTACTGTCTCACAGCACCAGGGACCTGGGTTCAGTTCCAACTTTGAGTGACTGTCAGCATGGTGTTTGCACAAGCTCCCTGTGTCTGTGTGGCTGTGTTCTGGTTTGCTCCCATATGCCAAAGTTGTACAAATTCGGTTGATTGGCCATGTTAAATTGTCCATAGTGTGCTAGGATGGGGGTGGGATGTTCTTTGGAAGGCAGGTGTGGACTTGATGGGCCAAATGGACTATTTCCAAGTGGTAGGGATTCTATTTGATGAAGTGGAGGATTCTATTCTAAACATGAAACTTGAAAGGGTTCAGAAAAGATTTACAAGGATGTTGCCAGGGTTGGAGGATTTGAGCTACAGGAAGAGGTTGAATAGGCTGGGGCTGTTTTCCTTGGAGTATCGGAGGCTGAGGGGTGACCTTATGGAGATTTTATAGACCTCCATGGAGGGCCATGGATACAATAAATAGACAAAGTCTTTTCCCCGGGTTGGGTGAGTCCAGAAGTAGAGGGCCAAGGTTTAAGGGTGAGAGGGAAAAGATATAAAAGAGACCTAAGGGGCAACTTTTTTACATAGAGGGTGGTACATGTATGGAATGAGCTGCCAGAGGCAGTGGTGGAGGCTGGTACAATTGCAACATTTGAAAGGCATTTGGATGGGTATATGAATAGGAAGGGTTTGGAGGGATATGGGCCGGCTGCTGGCAGGTGGGACTAGATTGGGTTGGGATATCTGGTCGGCATGGACGGGTTGGACCGAAGGGTCTGTTTCTGTGCTATACATCTCTATAACTCTATATAAAGAGGAGCAATGTCATTGCTTCATCTTGTTAGTCTTGATTTCACTGTTTGTCTGAGATTCCAAACATCCAAATGAAAAAGATTTTTATTTCCAATCCTTGATTGTATGTCTTTGCAAGAGGTTAAGACTCCATTGAAAACCTTTAAATAATCTGTGACTTCTGGCAGTGAGTTTGAAATGTGTGAATGTATTGCTTATCCAATTATTCAATTCTTGCCTAGCCTCAATCTCTTCATGAATTTGAGGTTGTCTCACCTATTCCATAATATTCAGCAGATCTTTTATTTGCGTCCAGCTCCTGGTCTTTTTTAGGTGTGCAACACTTAGACCAAATTAAAGGTAGACTAGATTAGATTATTAGATTACATTACAGTGTGGAAACAGGCCCTTCGGCCCAACAAGTCCACACCGACCCGCCGAAGCGCAACCCACCCATACCCCTACATTTGCCCCTTACCTAACCCGGGTCTCTGGCGCTGCGAGGCAGCAGTGCTAACCACTGTGCCACCGTGCCGCCCACAGTTTGTAAAAATGTGAAAATTCTCTGTCCGAACACTTATGGAAGATAATGCTGTTTGGGATGGATTCTGTTATTGTCCTCACTGTTAACCCATGGACGAGGGAGGGATTAGCTTTCTTTATTCATTCATGGGACATGGACATCACCACAGAGGACATCATTTATTGCCTATCCCTAACTGCCCTTGAGATGATGGGACTGAACTGCAGTTCAAACAGGGTGTGGTACAGGTCACCTGTAGGCCAGACCAGGTAAAGATAGCAGATTTCTTTCCTTATAGGACATTACTGAACCAGATGGGATTTTAAAATAGTTCCATACTCGCCATTACTGTGATGAGCTTTTATTTCCAGATTTATTGAATTAACTAAATTTTAAATTCCCCAGCAGCTGCAGTGAGATCTGAAGTCATGTCACAGATCAGTAATCCATGCAATACAAGGTAGATTACTGGTCTAGTAACATAACCACTACACTACTGATTCGAGGTTGAAAGAGAAATATGGCATAAAATAAATCTCTTAGAATATCTGAAGATCAAACAGTCTGGAGAGGTAGACCCTCCTTGAGATCTTGTTGCAGAACTAATTGTCAATTTATAATGAAATCTACAATCTCTTTATTTGTAGGAACTAAAATTTTTCCTTTTGTCTCCTGACATCGACAGAATTTTATATCTTATTGACGATCGGAGGTGACAGAGGACCTTGTGTTTCTTGTTTAATTCACTTGGGTAAGAGCAGAACCATTCAATAGTCGGGGCACCCATACGGTTGCAGAATTCTCTCAAGTGCACATATACAGATTTCTGTTTGGACATCTCATAACATTCCTGACATTGACATGAATGTTGAAATGCATGTGACGTGCAGAATAATGTAAAAATTACACAATTGTAAAATCAAGCCCGTTCACAAGTCGATTTGTGTGGAAGTGGGAACACAATACAGGCTGGTATAAAACAGCTGTTCACAAGTGTTAGGGAATGTTCACATGTCAGATCTTTCAAATTCAAAGTCTGTGAGAAGATTTGTAGCTCGGGTGCTCGTTGTTGTGGTTCTGTTCGCCGAGC
>NC_057743.1:39049299-39093879 GCF_004010195.1 Chiloscyllium plagiosum | reverse complement strand
GTGTCGTTTCATGGCTAGTTGATGTTCATGGATGCGGATCGTTAGCTGTCTTCCTGTTTGTCCTATGTAGTGTTTTGTGCAGTCCTTACTGCGACCACTAGGACTCATAACAGCACACAAACCAACAGCCACTCTCAGACAACAACTCACCAGAACGAAGGACCCGATACCCAGCATGAGCAAAACCAATGATTTTGTAGTGTACAAAATCCCATGCAAGGACTGCACAAAACACTATATAGGACAAACAGGAAGACAGCTAACGATCCGCATCCATGAAACGACACGACCAGCTATCCTTAGTAGCCACACACACAGATTTCAAGCAACATGAATTCGACTGGGATAACACTACTATTATAGGACAAGCCAAACAGAGAACAGCCAGGGAATTCCTAGAGGCATGGCACTCATCCACAAACTCCATCAACAAACACATCGACCTGGACCCAATATACCAACCACTACAGCGGACAGCTGAAACTGACAACCGGAAGCGGCAGGGACAAACCACTATAAACACCGGATCACCTAGACAGGGGACGAAACGGCTGCAACACAAATTCCCAGCTCGGTGAACAGAACCACAACAGATTTTTCAAATTATTGTTAATACACCACTGTAGGGGCTCATGTTTATAAGTCAGACATTCGTACATCAGGCACTGCCTTTATTTTTTATCAGTTCATGGGATGAGGGTGTCACTGGCTAGGCCAGCATTTATTGCCCATCCCTAATTGCCCAGAGGACAGTTAAGAATCAACCACATTGCTGTGGGTTTGGTGTCAGATGTAGGCCAGACCGGGTAAGGGTGGTAGTTTCCTTCCCTACAGGACATTACTGAACCAGATGGGTTTTTCAAACCCTTGACAATGGATTCACGGTTACCATGTATCTGCTGCCTTTGTCCTTCTAGATGGAAATGGGTCTTAATTCCAGATTCTAAGAGCTCTCCTTCATCCTGCAAATTTCCATGTATTGGACGTGTTAGTGAAGTTATCTTAATCTTGTAAGGAATTAAGGGATTCAATCCTATGTCTTATGTTCTAAACCCTCAGAGTGAATCATTGTTTGGGGCAATAAAAATTAAAAATGTCCACAACTCACTCTCAGATTAAGAGGCACGACAATTAACCCCTTTAAATCATACAATCCGCTTGACAGGACACAGAAATCTGAGACATTTGAATATAACTGGAGATGATTTACAGAATTACAAAATTGGCAAGTGTACCTTCTTCAATGTAGGTTCAAAGGAGAGTCTTTCTCCAATTTGATGAGGAGTATCTACGTACAAAGTCTGTTGGGGAGAGGGTGATGGGGCTTGAGTGTTAGATTAAGTAAGGAGCTGTGCTATCTTGGAAAGAACAAAAACTGCTAGAGTTTTATCACATTGAGAATTATTACGCCTATAATGTTCAGACCGGAAAAAAAAGAGGACAACATTACTTCTATCCCTGATCACTGCTGCAATTTGTCCTTTCTTAATGTTGCTGAAAATGTGTTGCTGGAAAAGCGCAGCAGGTCAGGCAGCATCCAGGGAACAGGAGAATCGACGTTTCGGGCATAAGCCCTTCTTCGGGCTTATGCCCGAAACGTCGATTCTCCTGTTCCCTAGATGCTGCCTGACCTGCTGCGCTTTTCCAGCAACACATTTTCAGCTCTGATCTCCAGCATCTGCAGACCTCACTTTCTCCTTTCTTAATGTTGTTTGGTATATGGTTTAAAATGCATTTAATATTAAGTTGAATGGAACAACTACAACATTTCACTATCACCAAAATATTAACACAGCATGTAAATAATCAATAAAAATAAAAAAAACTTCCATGCATTTTATTTAGGATGTATACTTCAATGTTGAGATTTTAGAAATCAATGATGTGAGAGTGAAATCTCTTCTGAAGATGAGTGCTAAACGTTTCTATTGTTGTTTTTCACTCTCAGTAATCCTTTCTGCTGATCCTGTTGCATCAGGACAGGAACCTTGATGGTAATCGATAACTGTGACAGATCCTCAGCAGCCACTGGGTGACAAGATGGCACCAATTCTCAAAAGGCCTCTCATATTTTAAGGAGGGCCCTTAAAATTATTCACCACTAAAAAGCCAACAAATACAAATGTGTACTTGGCTGCCAGTTTACACAGGGATACAAAATCTATCCACTGCTCTCAATGCACGCCATTGCATTTAAACCTGAATTACTTTGCCAAAATAAGAGAATCCTTTACACTGAGCTAATGGCTTTGGTTTTGAGGTTGGCATTATAAATGGTCTACATATCTCTTCATTGTGGGTACGATTCTGAGAACTCACTTGTGCCCAGGTCTCAATGCAGATCAATGCCAGCTCCACTTCTGATGCCAATACTTTTTGTATTTGGTGATTGGATTTGTGATCAGTGCAACCAACAGGTGTGGAAATGATTGGCATCATAAAGGTAGTGAGGAAAAGCACAGAACCCATGGTCACCCCAGCCCACAGCCCGCAGAGCACTGGGCACATTGGTGTTGAGTTCCTCGTGAGGAGTAGATTCACCCATCCTTTTTCCCAATTGACAAATTGAATGTACAAAAGGAGCGCTTGCACTTATATAGACTTCTCATATCCTTAGAAATTCACCAAAGATCCTCAGACAGCACTTTCAAAACCCATGACCCATTTCCATCTAGAAGGACAAAGGCAGCAGATACATGGTAACACCACCCCCTGCAATTCCCCTCCACACCACTCACCATCCTGACTTGGAAATATTTCACTGTTCCTTCATTATCACTGGATCAAAATCCTGGAATTCCCTCCCAAATGGCATTGTGGGTCCTAGAGGCGTGGATCTAACAAGGGAGTTGCCGAGGGAATGGTCTCTCTGGAACGCTGATAGGGGTGTGGAGGGAAATATATCCCTGGTGGTGGGGTCCGTTTGCAAGTGGCGGAAATGGCGGAGGATGATGCGCTATATCCGAAGGTTGGTGGGGTGGAAGGTGAGGACCAAGGGTTTCTGTCCTTGCCATGATTGGAGGGCAGAGGTACAGGAAGTGGAAGAGATGTACTGGAGGGCTTTGTTGACCACCCAGGAGGGGAAATTGCAGTCTTTGAAGAAGGAGGCCATCTGGAATGTTCTATGGTGGAATTGGTCCTCCTGGGAGCAGATAGGGTGGAGGTGGAGGGATTGGAAATAAGGGAGAGAATTTTTACAGGAGGCAGGGTGGGAGGAGGTGTAGTCCAGGTAGCTGTGGGAGTTGGTGAGTTTGAAGTAGATGTCCATGTTGAGTCGGTCACCGAATATGGAGATGGAGAGGTTCAGGAAGGGGAAGGAGGTGTCTGAGATCATCCAGGTGAACTTGAGGTTGGGATGGAAGGTGTTAGTGAAGTTGATGAACTGTTCAACCTCCTCATGGGAGCATGAAGTGGCACCGATACAGTCATCGATGTAGCGGAAGAAAAGATAGGGGATGATACCGGTGTAAATGCGGAAGATGGACACGTACCCGACAAAGAGACAGGCATAGCTGGGGCCCATGTGGGTGCCCATGGCTACCCCTTTAGGCTGAAAGGAGTGGGAGGATTGGAAGGAGAAGTTGTTGAGGGTGAGGACCAGTTCAGCCAGTCAGATGAGGGTGTCAGTGGAAGGGTACTGGTTAGGTTGGCAGGAGAGGAAGACAGGATGAAGGGTGTTTACCTGAAACATTGATTTTCCTGCTCCTCGGATGCTGCCTGACCTGCTGTGCTTTTCCAGCAACGCACTCTTGACTCTAATCTCTAGCATTTGCATTCCTCACATTCACCAAGGAAAGGAAGAAACAGTGGGCTTGGAGGCCTTTGTCATGGTGGATGGATGTGTACAGGGACTGGGTGTCCATGGTGAAGATGAGGTGTTAGGGGCAGGGAAACGAAAGTCATGGAAGAGGTGGAGGGTGTGGATGGTGTCCCGAATGTATGTAGGGAGATTCTGGACCAGAGGGGACAGGATGGTGTCAGGATATGCAGAGATAAGTTCGGTGGAGCAGGAGCAGGCTGAGACAATGGGTCGAGTGGGGCAGTCAGGTTTGTGGATTTTGGGCAGGAGGTAGAACCGGGCAGTGTGGGGTTCCCAAACTATGAGGTTGGAAGCTGTAAGTCGGCAATCACCTGAGGTGATGAGGTTGTGGATGGTCTGGGAGATGATCGTTTGATGATGAGAGGTGAGGTCATGGTCGAGGGGACAATAGGAGGAGGTGTTTGCTAGTTGACGCCTGGCTTCAGCCGTGGAGAGGTTGGTGCGCCAAACTGCCACTGCGCACATTCCCCTCCTCCCCCCCACCCCACCTCCATCGTCTGCTGGTTTGATGGTGAGGTTGTGGAGAAGATTGACTGGCTAACAGGAAGCAGGGGGCAGTTATAAATGGGCCTTTGTCTGGCTGGCAAGATGTAAGGTGTGGTGGGACAGAGGGATCCATGTTATTTATAATGTATAGAATTGTCTGAGATGAAGGGACACAAACCACCAGGCAGTGGGGGGGTCCCCAGTTGGAGGCCTGTCTATGCAGGAACCTTCCCATTTACCACCAGGGACCTGGGGAGGAGAGAGATGCACACAGCAATCCCATATAACCGCACTCTCAGCCCAACTGTTGATTTTGTGGCTCTGTGGACTCCATGGACATTGTACATAAAACCATAAGACATAGGAGCAGAAGTTAGGCCATTCAGCCCATCAAGTCTGTTCTGCCATTCAATCATGGCTGATAAGTTTCTCAACCCCATTCTCCCACCTTCTCCCCATAATCTTTGACTGCCTTGACAATCAAGAACTTATCTATCTCTGTCTTACATACACTGGATGGCCTGGCCTCCACAGCCTCCTGTGGCAGTGAATCCCATAGATTCATCACTCTCTGACTGAAGGAGTTTCTCCTTATCTTCATTCTAAAAGGCCTTCCCTTTACGCTGAGGCTGTGCCCTCGGGTCCTAGTCTCTCCTACCAATGAAAAAATCTTCCCAACATCCACTCTGTCCAGGTCATTCAGGAATCTGAATACATATTGGTTGTTGTTTGTTGTTTGAAAACTCTTTCGTTATGTTTTTGCTTAAGTTTCAATTCCATGCTTCTGAGCTTTGGGTACCTGGTGCAGGGGAGTGTGGGCAGATCAGAGGACCTCCTCGTGGGTCTGCTCCTGAGCCTGGCCAGGTCGGCTATAAACTGGTCTGGGTAGGAGGCTGTGGAGGGGTCATCTCTGCTAACTGTCTGCTCCTCTTCCACAGTTATATTCATGCCTGGGTGTCCTTGGAGAGGGAACATGCAGTGTCCACCAATGCTGTCGGTACCATTAGAGAGAGGTAGGCACTCTGGGGATACAGTGCTTTATTTGCCCCTCCAACTCCATTTTGATTTATCCCCCTCCCTCTCTTCCTATCTCCCCCTCACCTTTAGTGGTTTGCCTTGCCCTTAATAGGTTTTGCTTGTAAGTTAATCCATTAGAAAACCTGAATGATGTACTGGTGGTGGTTAACAGATGGAAGTACTCAGGTGATTGGTGATGGGAAAAGTTGTGTATGGTGGTACTTCTGGATATAATTTAAAAACAAATGAAGGGACAGAGGCATGGATCCCAAATTTGCTGATAGCACAAGGATTGGTTGGAAAATTTGTCGTGAAAAGGATAAAAGTTGAATAAAATAAATTATAAATAGGGAGTGGACAATCATGTGAGAAGTGAAGTATAATTGGGAAAATGTGAAATTGTCATTTTGATGGGAGAAATAAGAAAGAAACATAATATTGAAATGGGGAGAGGATGGAGGGCCCTGAGATGCAGAGGGATTTGAAAGTCCTCATACAAAATGTTATAGTGCAGCTACAGTGAGTAATCAGGAAAGCTAGTGGGAGGGTTTCATTTCTCATGAGTGGAGGTGTGTACAAAGGTAAGGAGCTGTGCTGCAGTTATCCAGGACACTGGTGAGACTGCACCTGGAGTACTGTGTCCGGTGAAATACTGGGCCAAATACTGGCAAATGAGACTAGATTAATTGAGGATATCTGATTGGTATGGATGAGTTGGACCAAAGGATCTGTTTCTGTGCTGTACAGCTCTATGACTCTACCTCAGTGATAGCATAGAAAGTGTTATTGTTAGAGAGTTGACATCTGATTCCCCAGAAACGTTAGTACTATAACATTAGGACATATGTCAGTAACACTGCGTGCAAACTGAAATCCTAACACAATGAAATAAAGCCAGAAAGTGCTGGGAACACTCAGCAGGTCCCAGAACAACCATGAAGCAAGAAAAAGAGTTAACATATTGGGTGAACCATCTTTCATCAGAATAGTCATCACAGTCAAGACATTAACTCGGTTTCTTTCTTCCCCGATTTACTTTTATTTCGGAATTCCAGCAGTGGCCGTATTTTACTCGCCCCATGCACCCCCATTTATCTCTCAGCCTCCTTGGGCCACACCCACCCTGATGAAGAGCTTCTGCTGAAAACGTCCATTCTCCTGCTCCTCGGATGCTGCCTGACCTGCTGTGCTTTTCCAGCACCACACTCTCGACTCTGATCTCCAGCATCTGCAGTCCTCACTTCCTCTCGTATCTTACATTTGCCTCAAACCTGGCAAGATGTCGTTGTCCTTCACATTGACTCTGCCTGTGTTTCAGTTGGATGGTGGTCTCGAGTGAGCTTAGGCCGTTACACCATTTTGTTGCTGTCCCAAATATCTTAGTGTCCCACAGATTGAAAATAGGTTCCATCACCCTGGAAACAACTTGAGGAAAATTATTCTGATTCCCTGTAAAATGCCCTTTCCAAATGCTTGTACAACCATGCACAGCAGTGACACGGCTGGTCAGCTAGGAAACTGCAGAGGAAATGCAGAAATCAAACTGCAATCCCCTACAGTGCAGAGAGAGGCCATTCAGCCCATCAAGTACACACTGACCCTCCAAAGAGCATCCCACCCAGACTCAGCCCCCTACCCTACCCTAACCTGCCTTTCCCATGTCTAAGCCACACAGACTACACATCCCTGGACACTATGGGCAATTTAGCATGGCCAATCCATCCTAGACTGCACATGTTTGGATTGTGGGGGGATGAAAACACCCAGAGGAAACTCACACAGACACGGGGAGAATGTGCAAGCTTCACAGAGACAGTCGCCTGAGGCTGGAATTGAACATAGGTCCCTGACGCTCTGAGGCAGCAGGGCCGCTCCTGCAGTGATAAGAATTATCATAGAATTCACATTTGATTGAGGAGGCTAAGAAGGCCATTTGGCCCCTTTAACCAGATCCAACATTCAGTAAGATCATGGAGGATCTGATGGTGATCTCCAATCTGCTTTCCTTTCCACCCACTATACCATTTGACTCAAAAAACAGAAATTGTTGGAAAAGCTCAGCAGGTCTGGAAGCATCTGTGTGGAGAGAAATCAGAGTTAACGTTTTGAGTCTGGTGACCCTTCCTCAAAGCTGTTTGGAAGGTGCTGTCTAAGGATCTTTGGTAAATTTCTGCAATGCATCTTGTAGACAGTACACACTCCTGCTACTGAGTGCCGGCAGTGGAGGGAGTGGATGCTTGTGGATGTATTGGTAAACAAGTGAGATGGTGTCAAACTTCTTGAGTGTCGTTGGGGCTACACCCATCCAGGTAAGTGGGGAGTGTTCCATCACACTCTGACTTGTGCCTTGTAGAAGGTGGACAGGCTTCGGGGAGTCAGGAGGTGAGGTACTCTCTGCAGTAATCACCTGTTCTTGCAGCCATTGTGCTAATGTGGTGATTCCAGTTGAGTTTCTGGTTAATGGTAACCCCCAGGATGTTGATACTGGAGGATACAGTGATGGTAACACCATTGAATGTCAAAGGGTGGTGGTTAGTTTGTCTCTTATTAGTGATGGTCATTGCCTGGCATTTGTGTGGCATGAATATTACTTGCCACTTATCAGCCCAATCTTGGGTACTGTCAAGATCTTGTTGCATTTGAACATGGACTGCTTTAGTATCTGAGGAGTCATGAATGGTTTTGGACATTGCGTAATCATCGGTGAACAACCCCACCTCTGACCTTGTGATTGTGGGAAGACCATTGATGAAGCAGCTGAAGATAGTTGGGCCCCAGGACACTCCCCCGAGAGACCCCTGCAGAGATGTCCTGGAGCCGAGGTGACTGACGTCCAACAACCATGACCATCTTCGGATGGGCCAGGTATGACTCCAGCCAGCAGACAGTATTGATGCTGAGACAGCTTCACTTTGGAACTGGTAGACGAGACTCAGAAAGAAATGCCTGGTCCTTAACCAGTTGACAACATCCAGAATCTCAGGAGCCATTGGAGACAGCTCAGCGTTACTGCTGCTGGGAATTTGTGTGTGTCTCACTCGGGTATGTGGTTGTGGGGGTGAGGTGGGGAGAGCAGTGGTTGAATTTCTGCTTAATTTTGATTGCTCTTTTCTGAAGCAAAGTTCTGCTTGGGCATCGAAAAGCAAAGAAAAGGTGCCATTACATCTCCTTGAGGGTGTCATACTGTGGCAGAAGAATCCGATCAGATCCGGATATACACTAGCCTCAAGTGAAACACCAGCAACACAAACAGAGATCCCTTTGGCCAAGATTCCAGGGTTTGAATGGTGAGTAGAACATTTGGTATCGTGAGTTCGGGAAGAGAAGAGCAAACATCACTCAGCGTTGTGAATCAAACAGTCTCAGCCACCCCACAGGAATGCCATGAACTAACTTTGGTGGTTTAATGGCCTGATTACTCCTCAAAGAAATGTACAATAATCTGAGCACAGCTATGGCCAAAACTCACAAACTGACCGTGAGGTGATTTGAGGTGGAGGACTCCAGTCCTTCTTTTGTGATGTGCAAAGCTGAATGCCACCATTCAGGATCAAGTACTACCCTCCGGACAGCAGTTAGCGACAGCCCATCGTGAATTGCCCTTGAGCAGGTGATAATGAGCATCTTCATAGAATCCCTACAGTGTGGAAGTAGGTCATTCAGCCCATCGAGTGCACACACTGACCCTCCGAAGAGACGCCCACCGAGATCCAACTGCATCTCCCATGGCCAATCCACCTAACGTACACATCTTTGTGATTGTGGGAGGAAACCAGAGCAGCCGGAGGAAACCCATGCAGAGATGTGGAGAATGTGCAAACTCCACACAGTCACCCGAGGGTGAAATCGAATCTGTGTCCCTGGTGCTGTGAAGCAGCAGTGCTAACCACTGAGCCACCGTGCCACCCTATCTTCTTAAGCAGCTGCAGTTTTTGGGGTATAGAGAGGGCACACTAGGAATTTGCCCCAGTGACTGTGAAGGAGTCGTGATGAGGCTCAGAATGGTGCTTGGTGTGGAGGAAAACTTGCAAGAGATGGTGTTACTATGGATCAGTTGTCCTTGTCCTCCTGAGTGGGAGAGTTTGCAAGGTGCTATCGAGGAAGCCTTGGTGACTTGTAGATGGTACACCCTGCTACTGCTACTGTGCATCGGTGGCAGAGGGACTGAATGTTGATGTTGCCAAACAAGTTGGATTCTTTGTCCCAGATTGTTGTGGAGATTCTTGAGTTTTACTGGAACTGCACTTATCCAGGCAAATGGATCAAACTTTGAAGGAAGGAAAAAACACATTTTATCTCAGTGGACAGACTTGAAGGAATCAGACCTCTAATACAATGCAATAAAAGTTAATCTCAGAACTGAGCACTTAAAAAAAAATGAAAAGATGTCTCCTTGCATTATGGCAAGATTTCTTCCCATGCAACTTGTGAAAGCAACAAAATTGTTACCGCATGATTTGTCTTAGAGTTTTAATGCCTTTCACAGCTGCACTAAAAATCTCAGCAGAATCAATAAGAATGCGTTCAGTAATGGGTGAAGGTCTATACTTTTCCACATGTGACAGGTCCCTATAGGTGAGGAGGCAATCACTAACTAATTCCATTAAGCAGATAAAATTTCAAAAACCACAAGCATTCCCACCCATGGTCCATTACTTATTCGCAGTCCCTCTAACCTAACTCCTCGCCCAAATGATAATAAAACCACAAGAAATAGGAACGGGGCAGGCCATTTGGCCCCTTGAGCCTGCTCTGATATTCAATAGGATCACAGCCAATCTGACATTCCTCACTTTCCTGCCCTTGTTTCCCTGACTAATCAAGAACCTATCTCTCTCAGCCTTAAATATACACAAGAACTCTGGCCCCACAGCTCTCCATGGTAAAGAGTTCCAAAGACTCCAAGAGATGAAATTCTCCCCCCCATCTCAGTTTTGATTGGCCGCCCCTTTATTCTAAGACTATGTCCTCTTGGCCTAGACTCCGCCATGAGGGGAGCATCCTCTCAGCATTGACCCTGTCAAGCCCCTTAAGAATCTGATATGTTTCAATCAGATCACCTCTGATTTTTCTAAATTCTTTAGTGGCCCACGATATAAACAGAACAGGGAACGATCTCAGGATTTATCATTTGTCCAGGTGAACCATGTGATTGTGTCATATGATGAGATTGAATATGATAATGAGATGATGACGTGAATCCTGATGGAGCAGTGATCTCAGCACTCATGCATGTGAGACTGTGAAGCGAGGATGGTGTCTGGCCTTTGACAGATGTACCTGCAGAGAACAGCATTGTGTACTATTGTGTATGTGGAAGGGTTGCAGAAATTGGACCAGGGTCAGGCACCAGTCAAGGGAAGTCACTAAAGCCTAGGATAGCTGTCTCCCCAGTAAGCACTGCTTTGTACCAACACAAACCAGTTTGACTCCCTTCCTGGCTGGTATTCACACGAGGGACAGTATCCCATGAAATCATAGCTCAGCAAGTGTTATATCATCAAGGAAATCTTCTAGACTTTACTTGAGATTAAACACAATATCAGATATGTTCCTCTGATAGGCAACTGATAATGATGTGGTACAATGGTGTCAATAATAGTGACAACAAAGCCATTGAAGGGACATAAAATCCCACCTCATTCACAAAAGGAAGGAAATCCACCATCCTTAGCCCCAGTAGCATGCATTTAATTCCAGATCTAAGCCAATGTCCTTATTCTTAACTACTCTCTATAATGACTGATGTTTAGCCTTTCAACTGTCTTAAGGGCAATGAGGATAGGATACTGACCATTACCACTGAGGCCCACCCACGTACAAACACGTGAATTAGGAGCAAAAGTGGGCCATTTGGCCCCTCAAGCCTGGTCCACCAATCTATAAAATCATGACTGATCTGATTCCTCCACATTCCTGTCTACCCCCAGTTCCCAGGACCCTCTTGCTTAACAGATGAATGTGTGATTTAAGAGTGTGAGTACATCTTTTAAGTGAATAGAAAATAACATCCTGAGGATCACAATTCAACCAGATCTATGTGGAAGATACAGATGTGACGTATAGATTGACTGTAGATCCACTCACATTAACATCATGGGATGCAAGGGCTAACTTGCAGCTCCTCTCCAATCAGCACTTAATGCTGGATTTATACATCTCCACCTGGGTTACACTTGTCTCTGGTGAAACTGTGCTATACACAGAAGTGAAATATTTTGCTGGAAAATATTTAATAACATCTGCAACAAAAGAACAATTTTGAGAAAATATTAGACCCAATACCTTCAGATGATATAAAATATCTACTTAAAACTCCATTTAACTTGTTTTCTCTTTCATAACTTTGCTCTTATCTGGCACTTCAAAGAAACAAAGCCATCTGCAGTATTGTCCACACTTCAGAATATCCCAAAGTGTTTTACAGCCAATAAAATGTTTTGGAAATATAGATTCTGTTGTAAGGTAGGAGTGCACTCTTGGGGAATTTCGGTTAACGTAAAATAGATTCCAGGAGACAGCTTTCTCCTTGGAGCTTGAATGATCTTGGTCATGTATTAATTAAGGTGTGTTGTTGGTGCTCTTATTGAGAACAGCATTTATTGAACATAGAACAGCAGAACATAGGAGGAAGCCCTTCGGCCCACCATGTCTATGCCGACCATGATGCTATTCTCAACTAATCCTAACGGCCTGCACAGGGGATTCCAGACTTTATTAATTGAAATTATATTCTACCAGCTGCTGGGAGAGGGAGTGACATTCAGTTTCTTCTTTTCGTTCATGGGGTATGGGTGTCGCTGGTGGGGCCAACAATCATTATCTGTCTCTAGTTGCCCCTTGGGAAGGTGGTGGCGAGCTGTTGTTTTGAACCATTGCAGCCCAGGTTCTGTAAGTAGACCCGCAATGGTGTTAATGGGGGAGGTCCAGGACTTTGACCCAGCAACGCTGAAGGAACGGCAATATGGTGCAGGGATCTGAGGTGAGGGAATCACAAATGTGCTGCCCAGCAATCATTATTTGATTTGCAGATTCCTATGCATCGGACAAGAAGGCGTGAGGGGTACTATTATTTTGTTGCAAGTTTGTAAGAGATGGTGAGGAACAGAGACACGTTGGTCTTAGAAGGGGGAGCTGCAGAGTGCTGGCCAAGAATTTCAGGTAAATACATTAGATTAGATTTTTACATCTCATTGAGATTAGGCAGATATTATTTTGCAGACATTAAAAATTAAATCCATTCTTTGAGATGCTCCTCCTCTAATTTATTTACATTGAATTAATTGTTTAAAGGACTTATTTTCCATTCCACATATGTTTTCACATCCAAACTCTCTGTTTTGTAATCACAATATTATCTGCCAGACCAGAGTCTTATTGAAGCTGATAACCCTAATTCTGCTCACTGATAATCATAACAACAGCTCGTGATAACCTTTATGTCACAATCAATACAAACTAATCCAGTACTCAAACTGCTGCATATTAATGAGCTCTGAGCAGCTAGTCACCCCCAGCTTGCGCAATTCATTTGACTTTCCTTCATCTTTTTAAATGCCAAGTGAATGAATTTGAATTCTGTTTTCTGGTGGGCACTATCCCTTTCCTGTCAAATGTCTTATCTGTTATGAATGGTCGGTGCATCAAATTATAAAGTGATTGTGATAGTGAAGGGTTCCCTTTCTAGTTTCAGTCAATGGGTACATCTTGTTACCCTTTACTCAGAACCAGCACTAGTGCCTGAAGTATATGTAAATTTCATCTTTTACAAGTAAGAAATGCCTTTGGTTGTTTGTTGAATAGAGTCAAACTCCAATATTTGTTCATTTCTTCATATGCTGCTGTACAGAACCAAACAGATTCAATAACTCTGTATGTACAGTCTGTTCTGTTAGAATGCGATTGTTCCATTCCCGTGCAATTCCGCGTTGGAAGAAAATTGCACAATAGCAGCACCAATGGGGGCAGAATCGCGTTATAAGCAATACAGGGTAAGGAAAGTGTGGGTTCTACAAAATGACGGTTGTAATCAGTCAATCCCATTATCGCCAATTTGCATTGAAGAAACGGGCGTTATAGCAGAACTGACTGTATATAAAGAATAAAGCATGCTTATTTATGAATAAAGTATACTTTTGAAATTAACCATAAAGAATGGATCAGAAATCTGGATGCACGGGCCCCAGGATTTTGGTGCATTTGGTTAGAGTGAAATGGGAGCGCTCACCATTGATTGTTCCTGGTACGATTCCCACCCCTTACTCCTGATGCTGTGCTCCTTCTGCAGAGGGAACATCACTGTGACCCTGTGTCACACCAGCCCTCATAGCAGGGTCTTTTAGAGAGACAAATAGCTAGGTCAAAATATAGAGTCATAGAGTCATAGAGATGTACAACACAGAAACAGACCTTTCGGTCCAATCCAACCCAAACTAGTCCCACCTGCCAGCACCCGACCCATATCCCGCTAAACCCTTCCTATTCATATACCCATCCAAATGTCTTTTAAATGTTGCAAGTGTTGTACCAGCCTCCACCACATCCTCTGGCAGCTCATTCCAAACATGTACCACCCTCTGTATGAAAAAGTTGCCCCTTAGGTCTCATTTATATCTTTTCCCTCTCACCCTAAACCTATGCCCTCTAGTTCTGTACTCCCTGACCCCAGGGAAAAGACTTTGTCTATTTACCCTATCCATGCCATGCATGCCCCTCATATGGTGCTTTGGAATGTAGGCTTGAGTGCTGTAGGGACTGGGTCAGGATAGTGTGTGACTGTAGGGACTGGGTCAGGTTAATGTGCGACTTGAAGCTGGATCCCAGAGCCTGTGTGTCTCCCATGTCACCACCACCTGACTACATCACCCAGGGCATTCTAATATCGACATGTCACTGAATGTCCAATACCAATGAGCTCGACCTGTGGATTACTCTCAACAATTCTTTTTCAAATACTGACAAGATCAAACATAATGTGGAGGTGCCGGTGTTGGACTGGGGTGGACAAAGTTAAAAATCACACAACACCAGGTTATAGTCCAACAGGTTTATTTAGAAACATTAGCTTTCGGAGCGCTGCTCCTTCATCAGGTGGTTGCGGAGCAGGATCATAAGACACAGAATTTATAGCAAAAGATTACAGTGTCAAGCAATAAAAACAATATATTGAACAAACCTAGGCTGTTGTTAAGTCTTTCATCTTTTAAAATGGGTTTCAGGTTTCGGTTTATTAATGTGTAAATCCCAGAACTTCTTTCAAATCACATTCTCAAGATAACTTAGAGTTTAATAAAAAAAAGGTAACATCTCAGCTCCGACAATGCATGAAAGGTGTGAGTTTAGAGTCTTCTGTATCCAAATCTTGAGTCAGACTGATCTATTTCCAAAGTAGGAATTTTTAAAATGTTACATGGATTGCCTACCGGCAGATTGTGTGCTTTTTGAGCAAAACAGAATGTATCTGCAAAAACAATTCTGCAAATTCAATTTTACCCCATAGAGTTACATGTGTGTGTATGCATATGAGGGAGAAAGAGAGAGAGAGAGAGAGAGAATGTGTGCTCGCGTGCGTGTGTGTGGGAAAAGTGTGAGTGTGTGCCTGTGAGTGATCTAACATAGGAATATTTTCCCTTGCATGTACAGAATTCTGGTGTGTACAAAGTTTCTAGTAACACAAAACTCTATCATGGAACTACTTTTCATTCACACTGCCCTTCCTAGTCCGAGGCTAATTACCCACAGCCTCCTCCCATCGAGAAGAACAAGGGTAGCAGATACATGGGAACACCACCCCCTGGAAGTTCCTCTCCAAGCCACTCACCATCCTGACTTGAAAATATATTGCCGTTCCTTCACTGTCGTTGGGTCAGAATCCTGGAATTCCCTCCCTAAGGGCATTGTGGGTCAACCCACAGCACATGGATTGCAGCAGTTCAAGAAAACAACTCAACCCCACCTTCTCAAGGGGCAACAAGGGAGGGGGCAATAGATGTTGGCCCAGCCAACGATGCTCATATCTCATGAACAAATACATTTTAAATATCAGGAGCTTCTTTGTTAGAGAATTTTAAAAATCTAACATTTACAGGAAATACTTTTGTGCTCTAATATATTAACAGATGAATTACAACAAGATTTAAGAACATAATTTTTAATATATCAATGCAGTTTATTAAATCTCGCTGACCGGCGAGCTCTCTCAAGCCATTTCTTGCCCACACAGTGGGTACTGCACTGTCAGGGTCAGTGCTGAGGGAGTGCCGCACTGTCAGAGGATCAGTGCTGAGGGAGTGCTGCACTATCAGAGGGTCAGTGCTGAGGGAGTGCTGCACTGTTGGAGGGTCAGTACTGAAGGAGTGATGCACTGACAGACGGTCAGAACTGAGGGAGTGCTGCACTGTCAGAGGGTCAGTACCAAGGGAATGCTACACTGTTGGAGGGTCACTACTGAGGGAGTGCTGCGCTATCAGACGGTGCTGAGGGAGTGTCACACTGACAGAGGGTCAGTACTGAAGGAGTGCTGCACTGTCGGAGGGTCAGTGCTGAGGGAGTGCTGCACTGTCAGGGGGTCAGTGCTGAGGGAGTGCTGCACTGTTGGAGGACGGCACGGTGGCACAGTGGTTAGCACTGCTGCCTCACGGCGCCTGAGACCCGGGTTCAATTCCCGCCTCAGGCGACTGACTGTGTGGAGTTTGCACGTTCTCCCCGTGTCTGCGTGGGTTTCCTCCGGGTGCTCCGGTTTCCTCCCACAGTCCAAAGATGTGCAGGGTCAGGTGAATTGGCCATGCTAAATTGCCCATAGTGTTAGGTAAGGGGTAAATGTAGGGGTATGGGTGGGTTTCGCTTCGGCGGGACGGTGTGGACTTGTTGGGCCGAAGGCCCTTTTTCCACACTGTAATGCAATCTAATCTAATCTAATGAGCCAACGTTTGGTTGAGATGTTAAACTGGGACCATGTCTATTTGCAAAGGCCAATGTAAAAGATCCTATGGCATTTTGTGAAAAAAACACAAGTTAATTTTCTCAGTGCCCTTCAACCAACATCTCAAAACAGAATACCATGTTGCTGTTTGTGGGACCTTGTTGTGTGTGACTGCGCTTTTGAATGCTTTTCAGGGCTGCACAGTACATTGCAGTGTCCTGTATTCATGGAAGGCACTGGAGCAATGAAGTTCTTCTTTAATGTCCCATGTAGCATTACAATGCTAGTACCAGGAAGCGGAACATCTCCAGCCCAGGAGCGGGATGTCTGCCTCACTATGGTTCATGCACTGTTAGCTCCATACCCACATCTCCAAAACTATAATCGCATTCCTCTTGTCCCCTTGTGTCAAAGTTTTGAGGATTTCAAAATTCTTTTTAATGTCCCGTTTTAATTGTCCTGACCTAATACTGTTATTCAAAGTATTATGAATCATGTGATGCCTGATCTCTGGTTATAATGTTACAACACTTTATCAGCCAAATCTCAGACTGATATTGCCGCACTCCTAAAACCTGTACCTAAATTAAGTCAGCACCATGGCTACTGTGACCTCAACAGACTGAGAAACAGAAACATGGTTTCGGCAGTCGTATGCAATACAAAAAGGAAGAAATTCTCTGGAATATTTATCCTCAGTATATTCCAGACCAAATTGTTATTCCAACAAATCCCATGTCACTGAAGCTTCTGAAGATATTGTTAGACAATTCAAACTTCACGTCTCTAATTGAGGGGGCCGTCGGGATTTTACAAACCATCTAAAAACATCCTGTAACTTATTTGACATGTAGGCAACACAGACCTCAGAATCTGTACATCAAAAATACCAAAATGATAAACTCATGTCCAATTCAACAGTAAATCTGTACTTCTCATGTGATGCTGCTAAGTTTCAAAACAAAAATTAAGTTGGTAACACACTCAACTATGTTATCCTACCCTTATTCAGGAATTAATGATTAAAAGGTGTAAATTAACTCCCAAATTATAATGCAATGTCAGATCAGGTTACAATATTTAACTCCCTCCCACGCATCTATTACCTTCTGATATTTTTCATTCTTTCCATTAATTAGATGTCATTCGCCTCTGCGGAATGTATTGTCACAATCGAAAATCTACTTCCTTCCTCTTACACAATTGTTCCATCGGGCTGAGGTTTTGGGACACACTGAGGCCAGGAGATCGGACATTGCAAAAAACAGAAGTTACTGGGAAACACTCAGCAGGTCTGGTAACATCCATGAGGAGAGAAACTGAGTAAACGTTTCCAAATATTCCAAACGTCACAAGACTGGGCAGAATGAGGGTTTCTTGTCTCCATTCGCAACATTGGCCAAATTGGTGAGGGCAGGGCAAGGCTGTTTATCCCCATGAGGTAAGGGCCTATTGTCCAGGGAGACAGACAGTTGGGAGGTTACCTCAACACCAAAGTGCCTTCTCAAGATGTAATGTGGAGATGCCAATGTTGGACTGCTCTGAAAGCTTGTGATTTCAAATAAACCTGTTGGACTATAACCTGGTGTCATGTGACTTCTGATTCTCTTTAAGGATCAGAATCTTCAGTGGTCACTGGCTGCTAGGCTCTCAAGGCAGATTCCACCAGGATCAGAGAATTGTTATAATGCAGGAAGAGACCATTCAGTCCACACTGGCTCTCCAAAAAGCAACTTGCCCAATGCCTTTCACCCGTTCTTTCCCTGTAACTGCACATATAATTCCTCTTTAGACAACCATCAAACTCCCTTTTGCTGTGGCCCACGCTTATTAAAAACAGCCAATCATTGTGATGAAGTATTTGCCTGACAGCTCTGTTGGTTTACCCAGAAGAATCCAGGTGATTATCATGGCCATTCTAGAACATTCTAGGATATGACCCGATAAAGGATCCAGGTCATTAAGAAGGATATTCCAGTTCCAGGTCCAACTAAATGCTAATACCTCCTCCCAGTGACTGTCCTTTACCATCCTGGTGGCCTCTTCAGATAATGACAGATATTGATGTGGCTACATCCAGATATTGTGAAAAATTTCTTCAGATTAAATCAGAGTTCCTCCTGACCATTGTTATTCTTGGGTTGCTGCAGGATCAGCAGGAAAATCCACCAGTTTACCTTAGTGTTGGGAGTTTGGGATAGAGACACAGAAACTGTCAGAGGATGTTCCAAGTATCTGCTGCCTGTGTCCTTCTAAACACAAGTGGCTGTACTTTGGAAGATGCTGTCTGAGGATTGTTGGGGAATGTCTGCAGGGCATCTTGTAGATAGTACACACTGCTGCTACTGAGTGTCAGTGGTGGAGGGGGTGAGTGTTTGATGCCAATCAAGAGGCCTGCTTTGTCTTCATGGTGTTGAGCTTTCTGAGTGTTCATAGAATCATAAAATCCGTACATTGCAAAAAGAGGCCATTCAGCCCATTGAGTCCACACCAACCCTCTGAAGTGCATTGTATACTATCCCCTAACCTTGCATTTTACCATGGCTTGTTGGAGCTGCACCCATCCATCCAATCCTGACTTGTGTCTTGTAGATGATGGACAAATGGTGGGCGGCACGGTGGCACAGTGGTTAGCACTGCTGCCTCGCAGCGCCAGAGACCCGGGTTCAATTCCCGCCTCCGGCGACTGACTGTGTGGAGTTTGCACATTCTCCCCGTGTCTGCGTGGGTTTCCTCCGGGTGCTCCGGTTTCCTCCCACAGTCCAAAGATGTGCAGGTCAGGTGAATTGGCCATGTTAAATTGTCCGTAGTGTTAGGTAAGGGGTAAATGTAGGGGTATGGGTGGGTTGCGCTTCGGCGGGTCGGTGTGGACTTGTTGGGCCGAAGGGCCTGTTTCCACACTGTAAAGTAATATAAAATATAAAGTTAAGGGAAGTCAGGAGGTGAGTTACTCACTGCAGTATTCCTAGACTCCGACCTGCTCTTGTAGCCTCTGCATTTATATGGCGAGTCCAGTTGAGCCTCTTAATCCAGGGGATCATAAACTTAATAAACATGCAGATTTTTCCAGGAGCGATGTGTCCTTTTTAGTGTCAGCTATGTCTTAGTTGGTGAAACGTTTGCATTGGAATCTCAAGGCCTGGGTTCAAATCCAACTTCAGGGCCTGAGCACAAAAGTCAACACTCCCGTGTTCCCCAGAGAGAATGCTGCACTGTTAGAGGTGCCCTCTTTGGAATGAGATGATAAACTGCCCACTCAGGTGGATGTGAGAGATCCCATGACCCTATTTTAAGAGCATTGCAGGGACGTTCTCTCTAATGGCCTGGTCAATACTCACCACACAAACAGATTATCTTTTCGTTATCATTATCATGTTCCTGGGAGCTTGCTGTGCACAAATTGGCTGTTGTGTTCTTTCCATTACTGCCATCTGACTTAAGAAAGTGCTTCATTGTCTGTCAAGCGCTGCTGGACGTTAACTGGGTATCACAGGAGTTATATAAAAATGCAAGTCTTTCTTTATTTGGACTTCTGCTTCATGAGAAAAATATTGAATAGGTACGTTGAAAGTAATCATATTTCACTTCTGAGATCAATCGCTGGGATATTTTGTAATAAATACTTTAAAATCCATCCATTAGTTGCTGAGATTTCAGAGAGATGTTTTAGATTAGTGAGTGGAAGGATTTACTTGCAGCTGAAATGAGCCATTAATTGACAGTTAAAGGCAAATCTCAACATCTTAATTTCTTCTGTACATTCTGAGATTTAGAATATCACTTGCATAGAGCAGAGAGGAAAAAAAAACAATGTCTAGCCCTGTCACGAGGCAGAATCCACATTCAACATCTGAGGACTTCTCAGCCATTTCACATTTTGCCAACACTCTCAGTTTTATTATTGACTTCCTGCCATTCATTTAATGTGTGCAATTAACAGAAACAGAAGAGGAGAGAGAGAGAAAAAAATCTGTCTCTCACTTCCTTTCCTTTCTGTCCATTAAAACAACAGCACAAAAATCAATAAAATTGTTAATGAAATCATGATTGTTGATAATATTGTGCCCCTGAGTACCAACCCATCTTGTGTGGTAGTCAGAGATTATCCAACAAAGAGATAGGTCGTTCTTTAATGATCTTACATGTCAGGCGCCTGAAGATGTGTAGGGTCTTAGATCTGCCTTACAGCTTCGGTGTGTCCACTATTGTCTAATTAGAGCACACCCACACTGAACGAAGGAACGGTATGAGCCAGGAACCACTATGCATCCAATTCACAGGTATCTGTGAGTGACGAGGATGCTTCGGCCATCTCCTGGACAATTGGCTGGTTGGACACTCAGCTTCGCTCCTCCTCGTCGCCTCCCAGGCTCTGTAGATGGTGTTTGGGACATAATACCTACTTGCTGAGGCCTGCCAGGCCTGGGTCCTGGGTGGGGTTTCTTTGGGAAACACAGAATATCACCCAAGAAATTCTCCTCACCCATAACTCACAAAGCAGCAGTACCCAGTTCAGCAAACTATCAGACCATGGTTTCAACTACTGCACAAAAATTCAACACCAGCACTCTACTCCTTCGAGCCAGCGATAAAGGAAATAAAAATCTGAGTCAGTCTTTACTTGAACAGATTTATTCACGGAGTGAAACATTATAGGTATATATCTCCTGACTCCACGCTTATCCTGTCGCATTAAGTGTCTTTTGACTCTCCTTTTAATATCTGTGAACTAATAAACTAAATAACTAAGGCCCAGTCCTTAATGAGGCATTTAACCAAAACAAACTTAAAATGAAGCACCTTTTTTACAGCTACTTCTAATCAATCTGTTCAACTGTAATACCTGGCTGGTGTAGGTGAGAATTGAATCTGGATCATTCAGCTGAAAGGCAGGGACACTACCACAGGAGTTCACCCAATCAGCTGTGTTGCTGCAGCACACAGGGACAGCACTTGAATGCAGAATGTATGGCCTCGAGGTAGTACCACAGTGCAAGGAAAGCCCATCTCCTCGGAAAACTAGAGACTAATTAAACAAATTAACTAATAAACATCCCCATAAAGAGGCATTTTAATCAACAAAACGAACCAAATTAAATTCAAATGATGAAGCACTCCACCCCCTGCAACACCCACTGACCACAAAGTCTGTGATCATACTGGCAAATATCTCTTCATTTGTGATTAAGCAAACATCCAACCAATGGCCTTCTCCTGTATGTACTTAACGTCAATTGATACATTTAATATCGACTCATTTCTCTCACTACATTCACTTTGTCTTTGCCAGGGCTTTGCCAGTCATTTCACACTGTTTATGGAAAACTTGAAGAGTACAATTAAATAATGCAGCATTTAAAAACAAGTTACCTTCAAATAGCCTTCAGTTTGTTTAAATGCTGGCTGCTGTCCTTGCAGGAACTTGTACTCATGTACGTAACTGTTCCACCTCCATCTCTATGTAGAATTTCTAACACTCCATCCAATGAGGTTCAGGAGCAAGTAAGTGGAGGCTAGCTATGGTTCTGATGCATGTTGTTTTATTCTCTGCTGTTTTGCAGAATCCATACTGACATGGATACAAATGCAAGCGGAAATTGCTGGAGCAATTCAGCAGGTCTGGCAGTATGTGTGCAGAGAGAAACAGAGCTGAAGAAGGGTTACTGGACTGGAATTTCTCTGTTTTTCTCTCTCCACAAATCATGCCAGACCTGCTGAGTTTTTCCAGCAATGTCTGTTTTTCTTGGTTGCAGATCTGAGGTTCGTTGTTTTATTGACACGTCAGGCTGGAGAAATGGGCAGATCACAGAACAGCTTTGGAAGTACGATAACATTGAAACCTCAAAGTCCCTTCGGCCCTTGATGTTGCATCAACCTGTGAAAATAATCTGATGCCCACCTAACCTACATCGTTCCATTATTATCCATATGTACGTCTAATGCGCACTTAAATGCCCTAAACATTAGCGAGTCTACGACTGTTGCACGCAGGCCATTCCACACCCCTGCTACTCGCTGAGTAAAGAATCTACCCCGATATCTGTCCTAAACCTATCACCCTCAATTTAAAGGTATGTCCCACTGATTACCTTATACGTCTTGATTAAGTCACCTCTCAATCTTCTTCTCTCCAATGAAAACAGCCTCAGTTCCCTCAGCCTTTCCTCATAATACATTCCCTCCATACCAGGCAACATCCTAGTAAATCTCCTCTGAACCCTTTCCAAAGCTTCCACATCTATCCTATAATGCGGTGACCAGAACTGTACCCAATATTCCAGGTGTGGCCGCACCAGTGTCTTGTACAGCTGAAACATGACCTCGTGGCTCCGAAACTCAATTCCCCTACCAATAAACGCCAACACACCTGATGCCTTCTTAACAACCCTATCAACCTAAATCTATCACCCTCAATTTAAAGCTATGTCCCGCTGATTACCTTATACATCTTGATTAAGCCACCTCTCAATCTTCTTCTGTCCAATGAAAACAGCTTTCAGGGATTTATGCACCTGGACACAGAGATCTCTCTGTTCATCTACACTGCCAAGAATTTTACCATTAGCCTAGTACTCTGCATTCCTGTTACTTCTTCCGAAGTGAATTACCTCACACCTTTCTGCATTAAACTCCATTTGCCACTTCTCAGCCCAGCTCTGCATCTTATCTATGTCCCTCTGTAACCTATAACATCCTTTGGCACTATCCACAACTCTGCCTACCTTAGTGTCATTTGCAAATTTACTAACCCATCCTTCTATGCCCATATCCAGGTCGTTTATAAAAATGACAAACAGCAGTGGTCCCAAAACAGATCCTTGCGGCACATCACTGGTAACTGAGCTCCAGGGTGAACATTTCCCATCAACCACCACCCTCTGTCTTCTTTCAGCTTGCCCATTTCTGATCCAATACGCTAAATCACCCTCAATCCCGAAACTTTGTATTTTATGCAATAGCCTACCAAGTGGAACCTTATCAAACACCTTACTGAAGTCAGTGTGTACCACATCAACTGCTTTACCTTCATCCAATTGTTTTGTCACCTTCTCAAAGAACTCAATAAGGTTACTGAGGCACAACCTACCCTTCACAAAACCGTGTTGACTACGCCTAATCAAATCCTTTCCAAATGATTATAAATCCTATCTCTTATAACTTTTTCCAACACATTACCCACAACCGAAGTAAGGCTCACTGATCTATAATTACCAGGGTTGTCCTGACTCCCCTCCTTAAACAAGGGAATAACATTTGCTATCCTCTAGTCTTCTGGCACTACTCCTGTTGACAATGATGACATAAAGATTGAAGCCAAAGGCTTTGCAATCTCCTCCCTGGCTTCCCAGAGAATCTAAGGATAAATCCCATCTGGCCCAGGGGTCCTATCTATTTTCAGATCTTCCAAAATTGCTAAAACCTCCTCTTTGCCAACCTCAATCCCATCTAATCCTGTAGCCTGTATCTCCGTATTCTGACTAACATTGCCCTTTTCCAATGTGAATACTGACAAAACATATTCATTAAGCCCTTCCCCCAAGTCCTCAGATTCCACACACAATTTTCCACTACTATCTTTGATTGGCCCTAATCTTACTCCAGTCATTCTTTTATTCCTGATATACCTATAGAAGGACTTAAGGTTTTCCTTGATCCAATATGCTAACAACTTCTCATGTCCCCTCATGGCTCTTCTTAGCGCTCTCTTTAGATTTTTTCTGGCTAATTTATAACTCTCAAACCCCCTAACTGAGCCTTCATGCCTCATCCTCACATGAGCCTTCTTCTTCCTCTTGATAACAGCTTCAACTTCTTTAGTAAACCATGGCTCCCTCTCTCATTAGCTACCTCCCTGCCTGATGGGTGTATACTTATCAAGGACACACAGTAGCTATTCCTTGAATAAACTCCACATTTCAAGTGTGTCCATCCCCTGCAGTTTCTTTCCCCATCCTATGCATTCTAAATCTTGCCTAATCGCATCATAATTGCCTTTCCCCCAGTTATGCATCTTTCCCTGCAGTATATACCTATCCCTTTCCATCACTAAACTAAACATAACCAAATTATGGTCACTATCACCACAACCTCCAAATCTAACACCTGGCCAGGTTCAATCCCCAGTACTAAATCCAATGTGGCCTCTCTCCTTGTTGACCTGTCTGCATACTGTGTCAGAAAACCCTCCTGCACACATTGAACAAAAATTGACCCATCTAAACTACTTGAACTATAAGTTGATGTGTCCTCAAACATTATCTCAGCTGCTGTAGTATTACCCTTGATTATGAATGTCACCTCCCCACGTTTACCATCTTCCTTATTCTTGCTGAAACATCTAATTCCCAGAACCTGCAACAACCATTCCTGTCCCTCCTCTAGCCATGCCTCTGAAATGGCCACAACCTTGAAATCCCAGGTACCAACCCATGCTGCAAGTTCACTCACCTTATTCCGGATGCTCCTGGCACTGAAGTACACACATTTCACACCAACGCCCTGATTGCCGAAACCCTCTCGCGACCTTGTAAACCTATCCCTGACCTCACTCCCCTCAACCTCCTGTATACTGGAATTACAATTCAGGTTCCCATCCCCCTGCTGCATTAGTTTAAACCCCCCTCCCGAAAAGCATTAGGAAAATTCCTCCCCAGGATATTGGTACCCCTCTGGTTCAGGTGAAGACCATCCTGTTTGTAGAGATCCCACCTTCCCCCGAAAGAACTCCAATTATCCAAGGATCCAAAACCCTCCCTGCAGCCACGTGTTCAGCTCCGCGCTCTCCCTGTTCCTCACTTTGCTTTGATAATGGCACAAGTTATTTCAGGAATCAGAGTGGTAACAATGTTCATGAATCACTGCAGGAGAGGACCCCTGTACCAGATGAAGGGGCTTGATGGTGTTAGTATTCGTGTGCAATCAAAATAAAGCACAAAGGGCCAATGTTGCATAAGGTGCAAATCTTTTCTTTAAAAAAGATGAGCGATATGAAGTATCAACTTGTTTGCACTGTTGCTGCTACCTCCTGCTTGGAGAACCCTGTCACAGTGTGTCACACTCATCATCCCCTCAAATCCACTGAACCACTGTGTGACACCCACCATCCCACTACTCCCAGTTCCATCCCATTGTCTAGAGCCCTCCACTTCACCCTCTAAAGAGATTTCATTGGGTCATGGTGAGATGTTTTACCAACTTTATAACTTAGTGAAAGTTATTTGGAATCAAGGATACAGTTGAAGACAGTTCTCTCAGAGGTTTATCATGAAGGTAACACTCATTTTTCCTCAGTACAGTGTTGAACAGAATGCAGGATCTTTGCAAACTCTTTGAAACCCTCAGATTTTGTCCAGCATGCTCTGATCCATAATGAGTCATACCTGAAGTGAAGGATTTGCATTAATATACAGATGTTATTTCACAGTGCATCACCTTCTGGAGTACAGTGACAGTTGTAATGCAGTTGAGTGCAGCAACCATTTGACACAGAGTGGAACAATGAGTGAAGGAACCAAATTAAAATGTTTTTGCTCAAAGGTTTTGCCCGTAGATGTCACAATTAATCTTTTAAGCCTAGAGCTATTGTCCCCAATTTCCTGCCTCTAAGGTCTTCCTACTTTGTGGAATTCGTTAAGAACTTAGATTGCAGCTCTCACTGGCAATCTAATAACACAGTCAGGTTATTAAAAGAATATCACAGCTTAGCAACTATTCAAAAAATCTGGCACGCTGTTACCAAAGTCCTGGGCTCACGTCTAAGCCAGTAGCAGAGAACTCTGTTCACACTCTCATGGTGGATATGGTATGGCTATTCTTGTGAAGTCACAGGTGTCTGTTTGTCCATAAGTAGCAAAGACTCTCTTTAATCTAGGAAACAGATATATGGCTCTCCCAGACCATGGCCATTTCCATTAAAACTGTATGTTTTCTAATCTATATTTTGCTGCTCAGAAATGATAATTGTTTGGAGCATTGTACTGAGGTGTGGTAGCCTGATTTCCTCATGTGTAAAGCTTGTTGCGTCAATAAACTAATTACCAGTAAAATGCCACAGCATTTTCTAATTGAAAGTTGCATAAAGAATTACGTTTTTTCCATAAATTCCCCCACGACAGAAACTATTTTTAGTCAAGTCATTTCTGCCTCACCAAAATTACCCGCAAAACAAGAGCATGCATAACTCCATGCAACAACATCGCACAAGGGCAGTTCAAAATGTGTGACAGGACTGTCCTGTATGTAACAGTTTATAGTGATAAAGGGGTAAAAGGAATGGCCAGCACTTCCTCAGAAAGCCATTGTGCCTTGCTGCACAGAACGAGGCCACCCTGCTTTACTAAAACCAACAACTCTGAATGACTTACCCATTCCCCATTGCCCTGAAGTATTTCTACTATCTATGTCGTAAACCATTCTCTTTCTGAATCCACACCATGTGTTGAGATCATAGTAACTTGCTAAATTAGAAAATAATCCTCATCTCCCCATTTGGCAAACGTCTTAAAATTGTGCCCTCTTGAAATTGGAAATAGTTTTTCTATATGCACTGTTTCAAAACCCTTCATGGTTTTGAAAACCTCTATCTCCCCTTCACCTTCATTACTCTTGAGAGAGTGTTCCCGGCTTCTCCACATGAACTACAGTCCCTTATTCTTGGTAACAATCCAGTAAATTTCTGTTGCAGCCTTATACTCACACCCATTCTGAAGGGTAGTGGCAAGAATAGGGATAAAGGACTCCTGCTGAGGCTGGATGAGTGACTTATAATCATATACTTCCTCCCGTCTGAGCAGACTCTCCAACTTTGCAGTCAATCACTTTGAATATTGCTTGCTATGTGGCTCAACAGAGTCAGCAGTGACTCTGGTATTGAAAGCAATGACTGAGGGAAGAGTGCTGGCTCCAGTTCTGAGGAGGTCTAGATTGCAATGCAACCTTTAACTTGCCCCTTTCACCTGTTTTACCAAACCATCCAGAGGAGGGAAACCTTGACCAGTCCTTGATCAGAACGTGATCAAGAGTCGGGCCCCTGTCCTAGAGTGGGAATTGTATCCAGAACCTCCAAGTGAGACACAAGAATATTATTGTCTAAAGCTAGCACTTAAATAACCATCAATTGTTGACACTTCAGTCCCTGCTTTTTTTTCGTGTATGATTTATTAAAAGAAAAAACTAACTCTAGAGTTCCACAGGCTATAATGCTGTCCACTCACACCGCATCAGTCTGGCTTGTGTCCTTGTTACAGTGACCTTGCAGGAGTGCTCAAGCGGAAAGCATCTCATTAGCTGGAGGTGAAGAAGCATTCTCACTCTGACACAGGCAGCTTAGGCAGCAGGCTCTGAGGAAATCAGGCTGTCTGGGGCCAACTGTGATAACCAAGTGTTAGACTCTGTAAACCCCTCCTGCTCAGAAATATCACTTGGTGCTCCACATTGTAAAAAAATCAATTGACTGCGCTGAGTCTTTGGGAACCCAACTAGCTTCCATTTGTTCGTGGTGGTGTTAACAGGCACAGTGAAAGGCATTGTTACTGAAAGCACCTGTTTGGGCTCTTGTGGAACAGTGATAATGTCCCTATCTCTGAGTCAGGAGATCTGTGTTCATGTCCCACCTGCTCCAAAAGTGTGATAATTGCATCTCTGAACAGGTTGATTAGAAAATACCTGGGGACACCTACAAAGTGAGTCTGCTGGAACAAGGATGGTGGTTGGAAGCAGATGTACCTAAGATGAGATTCTGTTAATAAACCAATTATCAGTGTTCAGTGTCAGACTCTACCGACTGGCTCAGGATCAGTATAACAACCTTCCAATTCCACTCCCTGACTCCAGTAATGAAACTAGTTCAAGCTTCTCCCTTGGCATAGTGACTGCACTAAGCACTATGTAGGGCAAACAGGCAGACAGCTAGTGACCCGCATCCATGAGCACCAACCAGCGATGAAGCGACATGACCAACTCTGCTTGGTATCCATACACATGGACAACAAGAACCATGAGTGTGACTGGGACAACACAACGATACTAGGACAGGTGAAACAAAGAACGGCGAGGGAATTCCTGGAAGCAAGGTGCTCATCCTTGGCCTACATCAACAAACACATTGACAAAGACCCGATATACATATCACTGCAATGGAAAACAGTTACCAGCACCGACCGGAAACAGTTCAAACAGAACCACATCAATACAGCAGCGCTTCATAGGAGGTAATACAGCACTGATGGTGTCACCGAGAGAGGGGACAAAATATTTGCCAATAAACCTACCAGCTCGGTGAACAGACCAACAATGAATCCAACCAGCTCCCAAGCTACACTTCTTCACAAAAATTTTAAACAATGGCCTCAGTTATCCCAGTTCCTGCAGAGGGAGATCCCACTCTAGTCCTTGGCCCCACCCTTTCTGCTCTTTGGAATCAGGTTATAGTCCACCAGGTTTATTTGGAAGAACAAGCTTTCAGAGCACTGCTCCTTCGTCCTTATAGCAAAGTTGACTATAAATTCTGTGTCCTATGATCCTGCTCCACTAGCTACCTGCTGAAGGAGCAGTGCTCTGAAAGCTAGTATTTCCAAATAAATCTGTTGGACAATAAGTTGATGTTGTGCGATTTTTCACTTTGTCCACCCCAGTCCAACAAAGGCTCCTCTAGATCAGGCTATTTGGAAAGGATGGGGGGAGGTTTCAATCTCTTAGAGGCCCCACAGCTTCTGGCAGCAACATTTGGTATACTCCAGTCCTGGTCTTCTGCACAACCCCTGGAAGGTGTGAGTGTTACAGAGGAGCTGGGGAATTTCAGTCCTTGTAAAATAGAAAGTTAATAATAAATCTCAGATCTGTAATTAATAAAGGAAGAATTTGTTAGAGTTTCTGGAGTTCTATATGTATAGAAACTGATGACAAAACGTGGTCTAGTGGGGAAAGAGCAAGGTGGGGTGAGAGAAATTGGAAACCTCTTTCATGAAGCCAGCAATGTGAAAGATGGCTCCTTCACTGCTACATTTTCTTTACTCATTCACAGATGTGGACATTCCTGAAAAGGCCAGCATTTACTGCCCATTCCTAATTGCCTCGACAGGGCATCCTCGGCCATTTCAGCAGACATCGGTGTGGGTGTCTGGAGTCACGTGTAGGCCAGACCAGGTAAGGATGGCAGATTTCCTTCCCTAAAGGACATTGGTGAACCAGATGGGCTTTTACTACAATCAACAGTGGTTTGATGGTACCGTTATTGAGACCAATGTCAGCAATATGAACAGTACGTAAATCCCACCAACTGCTATAGTCCTCACACATATCCTGTAATTTTGTGTTGATTTCTAATGATGGAAACAGTGGCAGATGGAAAACAGAATGGTGTGCAAAATACTGTTCATGTCACATTGCAGCGTCCTTTACTGGATCTGCTAATTTCAGGTGTAGAAAGGCCAGGTTATCTAAATGGTGATACTGCAGTGGAGTCCCTGGGACTTATTTTAAGTTCTGGATTTATACCATCTGCCCTCCTCTTTCTTTTCAATAACTCATGGGACCTGGGCATCACTGGCTGGGCCAGCATCTTCCTGCCCTCCAGAAGGTGGCAGTGAGCTGTCTTGTTCTCACATTCCAGCATTTACTGCCCATTCCTAATTGCCTGGACAGGGCATCCTAGGCCATTTCAGCAGACATCAGTGTGGGTGTCTGGAGTCACATGTAGGCCAGACCAGGTAAGGATGGCAGATTTCCTTCCCTAAAGGACATTAGTGAACCAGATGGGTGTTTACTACAAGCTCTCCTTTCTACACTGTACATTTCTCTGTGGTTCTCAAGGTCTTTTCCCTGGGGTGGGGTGGGGTGAGGTGGAAGAATGAATATACAAGTATCCCGGTTGACCACTGCCAGCCAGCAGCTGATAGTCCACCCATCCATCCTGCAGTGGGCATGCACATCCTCCCTAGTCAAGGGTCAGATCTGCACTAACATCTGGAACAGAGTCCCTCAAACGTTGGTGGAAGCAATTTTTGTGAAGAATTTTAAAGGGTGTTGTACAAAGTGTTGAGGGTGTGGGACTTATAGGGTTAAAGGTAAAGTACAGGAAGTAGGTGAAATACAACAGTTCTTTCATACAGCCAGGGTCCAGATCAACGTGGGAGATGGTGGCCTGGTAGTGATGATCCAGAAGGCTCAGTTAATGTCCTCAGGTCATAATTCAACTCCCACCATGACAGATGGCAACACTTGAGTTCATGTCACATTGCATTATAAAAACCTGGAATAAGAAGCCAGTCTAATAGTGACCATGTGACCACTTTTGTTTAAGACCCCTCTGATTCACTAATGCCCTTCAGAGAATCTGGCCTACATGTGACTCCAGACCCACAGTCAATGTGGTTGTCTTTTCAATGCCCCTCGGCAATTAGGGATAGACAATAAATGGTTGGCCTAGCCATTGATACCCACCCCCTTGTACAAATATTTTAAAAAACTCTCCTTTCTACACTGTACATTTCTCTGTGGTTCTCAAGGTCTTTTCCCTGGGGTGGGGAAGTCCAGAACTAGAGGGCTCTAGGGTGAGAGGGGAAAGATTTAAAAGGGGCCTAAGGGGCAACTTTTTCACACAGAGGGTGTTGCGTGTATGGAATGAGTTGCCAGAGGAAGTGGTGGAGGCTGGTACAATTACAACATTTAAAAGGCATCTGGATGGGTATTTGAATAGGAAGGGTTTAGAGAGATATGGCAAACGTGAGGACTGCAGATGCTGGAGATCAGAGTCTAGATTAGAGTGATGTTGGAAAAGCACAGCAGGTCAGGCAGCATCCGAGGAGCAGGAAAATCAACGTTTCAGACAAAAGCCCTACATCAGGAATGAAGGCTGGGAGCCTCCGGAGTGGAGAGATAAATGGGAGGGGGGTGGGGCTGGGGAGATGGTAGCCAAGAGTACACTAGGTAGATGGAGGTGGGGATGAAAATGATAGGTCAGAGGGATATGGGCCAAGTGCTGGCAAATGGGACTAGATTAGGACTGGATGCCTGGTCAGCATAGACAGGTTATACTGAAGGGTCTGTTTCCATGCTGCATAATCTATGACTATGATTCTACAAGATTTAGATCAGAGTTTGCATTTATGTTTAGCACATAGCAGCTGTCAATCGAAAGAAAGATATTGCATTTGTTTCAAATATTTTCAGCGTGTCTCAAAGCCAGTGAAGTACTTTTGAAGTACGATCACAGCTTTAATGCAAACATGGGATTTATTGCCCATCCCTAGTTACCATTACGAAGGTGAGGGTGAGATGACAACTTAAACCCTGTCTCTGTGGTGTAGGGAACACCTATATCCAGTTGGGGAAAAAGTTTCAGGAACAAAAGCAGAAAGTGCTTGAGAAACTCAGCAGGTCTGGTAGCATCAGTGAAGAGAGAAACAAAGTGAACATTTCAGGTCCAATGATCCTTCTTCTGATTCTGGCTTCTGACTTCCAGTATCGCAGTTCTCTGATTTATTTTATTGAGGAGTTCCAGGATTTTGACCCAGCGACACTGTAGAAATAGCATTATATTTCCAAGTCAGAATGGTGAGCAAGTTGGAGGACAATGTGCTGCCAGGAATCTGCTACTCTTGCCCTTCTAGATGGTAGCGATCGCGGGTTTCAAAGGGGCGGTCAAAGGAACCTTGGTGAGTTGCTGCAAGGCAGCTTCAAGTTTGTATTCTACTCAATGAACAGATGCAGCAGGTACTTACTGATACACACCCATAACCTCCAACAGTAGACCGGTAGGAGGCTGGAAGAACACAGCAAACCAGGCTGCATCAAGAGGTGGAGAAATCAACATTTCAGGTGTAACCCTTCTTCAGGACTGAGGGTGAGTGTAGGGGCAGCTGCAGATAAAGAAGGTGGAGGGGGGCAGATTGGTGAAATGGGGAAAGGTGAAGACAGGTAGTGGGTACGTCCTGGTTGTTCAATGGGAGGAATGAATCTGGCTGGTAGCAGGGAGGAGTGGAAGGGAGGGGGAGGGACTGGGATGGGACTCAGGGAATGGGAAGTGAGGTTATTTGTAATTGGAGAACTCAATGTTGAGTCCTCCAGGCTGTAGGCTACCCAGGCGAAAGATGAGGTGTTGTTCCTCCAATTTGTGGTTCAGTTCATTGTGGCAATGGAGGAGGCCAAGGATGGTCATGTTGGAAAGGGAGTGGGAAGGGGAATTGAAACAGGTGGTGACTGGAAGGTCCAGTTGGCCCCTGCGGGCCCAGCTGAGATGCTCGGCAAACTGTTCCCTATGGTTACATTTGGAGTCCCTGAGGTAGAGAAGACAGTCAGGCAGGCTATGCAATGCTTCATACCCTGGGTTTCATGATAGCCTGAGCTCCTAGTTAGGAATGTTCCAATAACCTCAGACGAACATTAAGTGAAAGCACAGCTCATTCAAGCATAAAGCCATATAACTACAGGAAGGATATTCCTGATGTTTGGGGGATCCCAGAACCAGGGGTCATAGTTTAAGCATAAGAGGCAGGTGAGAGGAGGTGATGGCCTTGTGGTATTATCTCTAGACAGTGAATCCAGAAACCTAGCAATGTTCTAGGTACTTGGGTTTGAATCCTGCCAGACAGATGGTGGAATTTGAATTCAATTTTTTTAGAAATCTGGGATTAAGAGTCTAATAATGACCATGAAACCATTGCTGAAAACCCATCTGGTTCAATAATGTCCTTCAGGGAAGGAAATCTGTCATCCTTACCTGGTCTAGCCTACGTGTCACTCCAGAGCCACAGCCAATTTGATTGACTCTCAACTGCCCTCTGGGCAATTAGGAATGGGCAATAAATGCTAGCCCAGCCAGTGATGCCCACATCCCACGAATGAATTTTTAAAAAAATTAGGGCTGAGATGAGGAGAAAGGTCTTCACCCAGAGAGTGGGTGAAGAAAGCGGTTGAGACCAAGATGTTATATGTTTTCAAGATGGAGGTACATGTAGCAGTTGTGATTGAAGGAATATAGGGTGGGGGGGTGGGGGTAGGGGTAGTGCCAGATGGGGTACAAAGCTCGATGATCAGTCATGATCATACTGAATGGTGTAGCAAGCTCAAGGAGTTGAATGGCCTCCTCTTGCTCTTCTCTCCTACACAGTAAATGGACCAGCTTTAACACACCGACCCAGTGGGACCACACCTCAGGAACTGTATTCTCATCAGGAGAGGAAGACAGATGAAAAGGAAATAGGAGAGAGGATGGTATCATATCATCACAATAATACCTCTTTGATTATAAAATCTGGAACCTCCTGACAAATCATAAAGTCTCAACTCTTATTTAGTCAATGTCCATGAATTCCAACAATACTAGAACTGACAGTATTTCATGAAGCAGTAAAAATTATTGGGCAGGATTTTTGTTCTTGAGTAAAGGAATTGCAGCTCCCCTGAAATGGCCTTGACAGCGTTCATTTTAACTCTGAAAATTCGTACAAAATAAGAACTTCAATTTTATAAATTTGTCTTGCCTTAATTCTAATTGTTAGTGATCTACTTCCTGCGATGGTAAGGCTTAAACCTCACAATTGAGATACAAGATCAATTGGAACTCAACAGTAAAAAGTTCAAAGCTGACTCTACAACTCCTTTCGACAATTTCAGTTGTAAGGAAGGACAAATGCCAAATCACTGCTCTTCTAATCTATAAGGTTATGGTGTTGGAAGGTAGCCAATGTGTTCAGATGCTTCTTTAGTTATGAATGAACCAGCCTTATTCAATTCAAATCATCCCAAAGAAGATGAAAGAAAAGAATAACACAGAGAACTACAGAAATCTGAAACAAAAACAGAAATTTCTGGTGAAACTTAGCAGATCTGGCAGCACCACAGGAGAGAGAAAGCAGAGTTAACAGTGACCCTCCTTTTGAACAGTTCGGAAGAAGTCACTGGACTTGAAACATTAACTCTGTTTTCTCCTCACAGATGCTGCCAGACCTGCTGAGTTTCACCAGCAATTTCAGGTTCTGTAGATGAAAGAATCTTCTTCAGCCAATCCCTCTCTTCTGTAGCTAATGTTACTGAAAAGCTATAAATTCCCATGTCAACTGAAAGTCCAGCCACCAGCGTAACTATTGCCATTACCAGTTGCTAGCCAAACAGCTTGGAGCTTCTCTTTGTGCTATGGACTCCCACAGACAGTTACTATCGATTCTGCTCACATTTCATTCCAACCCAATAGCACTGTTGCTTGCTCACTAGAATTTATACTCCCATCCATTACTCAAATAAAGACAGCTGGTTTAATCCTGGGAAATGGTACACTCTTGGGATTTTTCATCATTGTTAACAAAACAATTACAAAGTTTTGGAAGGATTTGCTCCTTTGGTCTTTTTCAACTGGAAAATAGATGGGTAATTAGTCAGGTGAAGAGTCTACTGGGAGAACCCTCACGAATATTGCTGTTGTTCTCTCCTCCCACCTTGTTGTTTGCTTTCCTCTTTACCTGTTTTCAGTGAAGTCGGGTCATGGATTGCAGGGGAACCCTGTTCGATGGTTCCCTCAGCAGAATGTTAAGAATCATAAAGATGCTCCCAGTTGCACTTCCCAAATCTATCACTTTTTGACAAGACAAGGAGAGAGAAATCTGCTAAATTAAATTTCTTTCATCTTGTTTGGGATAATTTGAATTGAATTAGGCTGGTTCACTTTGCAAAAGTGATTCTTTTAGAAACAACTAGAGAGCAACTGAGAGATGCCAGTGGAAGTGGTTGGGGCTGGTACAATTACATACAGCATTTAAAAGGCATCTGAATGGGCATATGAATAGGAAGGGTTTAGAGGGATATGGGCTGGGTGCTGGTAAATGGGACTAGATTAATTTAGGATAACTGGTTGGCATAGATGAGTTGGACTGAAGGGTCTGTTTCTGTGCTGTATATCTCTATGACTACGAGAGCAGGTTGAATTTATTCAAGAACTTTTTTTAGGGAGAAAGACTGAAAGGTCAAAGTTTTAAAAAGGCTAGCTGTAAAAGTTAAAAACTTTTCAAAAATGGTGTCATCTTAAATGTAACAAGTCAGAACCACCTTATAAAGGAGTGGGTGTAGTTTCAATAGCATCATTCAAGTGGGAGATGGATAATATTCCTCAAAATATATATTCTGGGATGGAGGGATTACTTATGAGCAAAGGTTAAACAGGTTGGGACTCTTTTCATTGGAGTTTAGAAGGATGAGAGGTGATCTAATTGAGACATAGAGGATTATTCACAGGGTAAATGCTCAGAGGATCTTTCTCCTCATGGGCCAAAGGGCACAGTCTCAGAACAAGGGAGGCCAATTTAAGACTGAGATGAGGAGGAATTTCTTCTCTCCAATGGTTGAGAGTCTTTGGAACTCTGCCACAGGAATCTGTGGGGACAGAGACCTTGCATATGTTTAAGGCTGAGATAGATAGATTCTTGATCAGTCGGGGAATCAAGGGTTACAGGGAACGGGCAGGAAAGTGGGCATGAGGCAAGTCCTTCAATGCCCCCCGACAACCACCTGATGAAGGGTCAGCGCTCCAAAAGCTAGTGCTTCCAATTAAACCTGTTGGATTATAACCTGGTGTTGTGTGATTTTTAACTTTGTCCAACACCAGCATCCTTCAATGCCCCCCGACAACCACCTGATGAAGGGTCAGCGTTCCAAAAGCTGGTGCTTCCAATTAAACCTGTTGGATTATAACCTGGTGTTGTATGATTTTTAACTTTGTACACCCCCGTCCAACACCAGCATCTCCAAATCACACCTAACCTATACATCCCTGAACACTATGGGCAATTTAGCACAGCCAATTCAAATAACCTGCACATCTTTGGACTGTGGGAGGAAACCGGGGCACCTGGAGGAAACCCAAGCAGACACGGGGAGAATATGCAAACTCCACACAGACAGTCGCCTGAGGCTGGAATCAAACCCAGGTCCCTGACATGTGAGGCAGCAGTGCTAACCATTGAGCCACCATGCACCCCTCTCATTTTATAAAACTCACTTTATACAACTGATAAGAGATATTTAGCACAATCGGAAAAGCAATAGAATATCCGAGAGTAAATAAGTATTTCCCCATCCAATAAGAACCCAGTAAATGTATTCATTTTACTGATGAGGAACCACAGGAGATAAGCTATTAGTTTAATAGCATTTCACCCTTTTAATACTTAAAAAAATCATTTACTAATATTATTTTAGTTATTAATAATCAATGAGTAATATATTGCCTGTTGCACTCTTGGATTAACTTCTGTCATCCAATTCCAGGCTCTTCCCCAATTATGGACCATTTGTATCATAAAATATTTACATCAGGACCAGTGCTGTATCTCCAGTATCCTGACCAAATAAAACAGACTAAAAGAAAGGCTACTCACTTTATATAAATAACTCATTTTGCTACTGAGGCTTCAAGCCTTTTACTTGGAGATAGTGAGGACTGTGGATGCTGGAGAGTCAGAGTGGATAAAGTGTGGAGCTGGAAAAAGCACAGCAGGTCAGGCAGCATCTGAGGAGCAGGGGAGTCGAAACCTTTCATCTGGTGAAAGGATCCGACCTGAAAGGCCAACTCTGATGCTACTTGACCTGCTGTGCTTTTTCCAGCTTCAAGCCTTTTACAGAAACCATTGCAGGGGCAGTCAGGGAAGTGGAGCTGAGATCACCACCAGATCAGCCATGAGCTTATCGAATGGTGCAGCGGGTTCAGTGGGCCAAATGGCCAATGTCTGCTCCTACATCCTAGGTTCCTAACGCTTGACTGAGCCAGGGAGTCCCAAGGAAGGCTAACAAGAGGACTGTTCTGGTTTGCTGTAACTACTGCTGTGATTGCAATCACTCCAATGATGATCCTTTCCACAATAGCTAGGCATTAATTGGGGCATGGGTATGTTGGATCCCTGCCTTTGTCCCCCTTGTTGTCGAAGATTGGTTAGGCACTCTGAACACCAGACACAAAGGGGAGGTGGCAATGATAATGTCACTAGTACACTAATCTAGGGACCCAATGTCATGGTGTGGGGAATCGAGTTCAAATCCCACCACAGCAACTGGTTAAGCTGAAATCCAATTAAAAACCAACCTAATTGTTCTGAATAGCAAAATAAATGATTTACTAATGGTTCACAAATGTCCTTTAGGGAAGGAAATCTGACCTCATGTAAATCAAGATGCATAACAATGGTTTTGGCGCTTGAGTGATCTGGAAAAACAGTCAACTTCAAGGCTGTTGTGGATCATAGAATCCCTGCAGTGTGGAAATAGGCCATTCGGCCCAACAAGTCCACACTGACCCTCCGAAGAGTATCCCACTAGACCCATTCCCCTACCCTATTACTCTACATTTCCCCTGATTAATGCATCTAATTTACACATCCCTGAGCACTATGGGCAATTTAGCATGGCCAATGCACCTAATCTACACATCTTTGGATTGTGGGAGGAAACCGGAGAACCGGTGGATGTGTGGAAAATACTGGCATCTGGGCACCATAAAGCTTCCAGGGAGCCTTTCACCTCAGACAGACATCTTCTACCAGACTTTATTGCCTCCTACGGTGGGCTCAGATCTAGTTCAGTGTCTGTTATTGACATTGGGAACTTCCAAAATCTGCTGGTGTCATCAGCAAAGGTGCCCATTCAGAGCTCTTGGAAACTTACTGCAAAGACAAACCCAACTTACAGAATCAGAAAGTTGGTATCTAAAAGTTTACAAGGGTAGGAAACTTCTCTATTTAAGAAAAACAAAAGCTTGCTCTCCACATTAATCTGAGGAAATGATACAAATCTACATTTAAAGAAAGAACATATTTTCTTGCCCAGAAAGCAGACAATCCTCTGCTGGTTTCATTCACCAGAATCCTCTCTGCCTGATAGTCAGGAAATGATATTCCCTTCCTACCAAATTGAAAATGTCACCATCACGAACTGTGGATCAGACAGAGATGTAGGACGCAGTGTACAGAATACAAACAGAGTTCAAGAGGATTGACTATTGGAAATGGGCAGACACGTGGCAGATGAAGTTTAATGCAGAGAGGGGTGAAAAACAAGACATTTTGGGGGGAAGAATGAGGAATATAAACCAGTTTGAAGAGGGCACAGGAGCAGAGAGAGCTGGGCTATATGTACTCCAGGCAGCAAGGCAAGATGAGAAGACGTTAAAAGATGATTATGGAATCCCTGACTTTATAAAAGTAGACAGTGTGAAACCAAGAAGGTTGTTGCATTTCCCAGGTGACCACTCCTGCCAATGTGAGGTGTTTGCCACATTTCCCATTATGTCATACTGGGTAAGGATTGTGCTGGAGTTCACTGTCACTCATCCTCCTTTCCCTTTGCTTTATCTTGAGCCTATCTAGCAAGGATAAACTACTTGGAACATCTAAGAAGTGCTTCTATTCTGAGATATCAAGATGCTTCATTGCATGATACAAATATGATCAACTACATTTGGTCAGGCATCACTGCTGAAGCTTAGGAAGCTGGTCCAGATACATTTGCTCCTTCTGAAAGTTGGATAGAACTCCCTGTCTCCACACACAGACTGTGTGTGATAGCTGTAGAATGGGTGGGAGGCAACGTTACAAGAACATTAACCCTTCAGAGCCATTACCTTATACAAAGGACGTTAAGCTAAACTTTTATGAGAGCCTCTTTAGGAAATATTGTATCCAAATCCGAGCCTCACTCACAAAGAAGGATGTCAAGGTCTTACAGAGAACACAGAAGAGATTTACTAACATGGTACTAAGACTGGGAGGCTTGAATAACTTAGAGAGAGTGAAAGAGACAGCTTAGTTCTACTTAAGAGCAGAGAAGACTTAACGGAACATTCGGAATCAAAGATTCAAAAGGCAATGTTTTATTCCCTACATTTTTCTAAAAAAATGACCATAGTTTCCCCCAAGCTACTTTGTTCTAATATCCCCTCCAAGGAACTAGTCTGATGAGAGGGTCAGGTGTACAGGGCACTGTCTGAGACATACAGGAAGTCTCCTTAGCCAGCATGCTTCTCCAGTGGGATTATAATTGTACCACATGACAATACCACGGGAAGCCAGTCAGTCTAACTATCATGGTCTGGCTCATCATAAAATGCTATCCAAATCAAATAGAACACCTGTGAAGTTGACTAAACCAAATTACAACTTATTTACCATGATTATTTGGGTAATCCTCACATATAATTTAAGCCAAATTGGATACATTCTCAATATTACCCACTATTATATACTGAATATTTAAAATATTTATTTTCTAATCCAGTTGTAGATTTGTCAGCTAACAGTCTGTTGGATGTGATTTATTAACATTCAACTCAAAGATATCATATAAAATAAAACATACAAAGCCAGAATGATTAAATTTAAAAATCATACAGTGTAGATAATACCGGATGTGGCACTAGTTTTATTTTCCTGTTTCTCTACCCTTTGTATGGTTCCCATGACCAGGACGTGTGCCTGCAGGGCCATTTCAGAGGACACTAAAGAGTCAACCACATTCCTATGTGTCTGGAGTCACATGTAGGTCAGACCAGGTGAGGATGGCAGATTTCCTCCCCTGAAGGACCTTCGTGAACTAGATGGGTTTTTACAAAAATCAACAGTGGCCACACAATCCCCATTCAGCTGACTTTTTATTACAGATTTTATTGAGCTCTACAGCTGAAATGGTGGGATTCAAACCCATGTCCCTCGAACATTAGCCTGGAGTTTTAGTTTACTAGATTACCAACATAACGCACCCTGGCTTCTCAAATAGCTTCTCCAAGATGTAAAATCAATTCTTTATCATCCAACTGCTTCCTGTGACTACATGTTCTTTACTATCCAAAGTGAAAATAAGTTTTCCAGTATTAACAGCATTGCCATGTCTTAGAGACCCTCATCAGCTGCAGTTTAACCAACAGAATAAGCCTCTTCATTCAGTATCACTTCGTAAGGTGGTGAAAATATCTGGCAGAGGTCTGTGTGTGGCTTCTTCAGTCAAAAGGAGATGCAAATCCTGAAAATGAGCAAGAAGGGGAATGAGGAAGATTATTTTTGATCAGAGCTCTGGTGCTGGAGGTGCTGCCTGAAAGGATAGAGGAGGCAGTCACTATGGTCACATTCAAAAGGGGTATCAATAACTAACCTGCTTAACAAAGTTTGCAAAGCCAGGGTGGAAGTCCAGGGAAGTAAGCTGCTTTGGGTAATGGTTCCAAGAATTAGTATAGCCAGAAAGGGCCGAACGACCTCCTTCTGGGATGCGCTATTAATAAGTGAGAAATTGTGCCAACTTTTCACCTGATTTCTACCAGATATCTGGTCCCCCTGAAAACAGAAAATCTATATACATCCAGCTCAATTGATTCACATAACCCAATGTCACTGACCTTCGCACAATCTGCATGGATATTATTTTGTTACCTATGCTACGAAAATGAAACTTGCATTTATATAGTACCTTTCATAGCTCAGGAAATCCTATAATACTTCACAGCCAATGGAATACCTCTTAGTGCAGTTAGTGCAATCATATGGGGGAATAGAGCCCATTGATTTGATATTATAGGATAAATAGGCACTGATGTTGGATGTCAAAACTTACCATGTCAGAGTCTTAGCTCTGCTCTGCTTCAAAGCCAAGAAGATTAAAAAATATAGAACAAGGAATGGATGTGTAGGGTCCATTATTCTCTATGTACATTGAATACCATTGGTTGTATCTAAGATGTTTAATCTCTGTTGATATGCTCATGGTAACTGGTTAAAACATTCCAAGACAATGACTCCTTCAAATTCCTCCCTACACCCGAAGGAAATCCAAAGATCCGGTGACATCATTCTTGGATTGAAAGGTGCATTGGTTAATTTTGAACAGGTTTATTTTATGGCAGACATCATTTAAGGTGTCAGCAAGACAGGTGCTGTAATATTCTGTATTATCCTTTTAACTTCCTATCCCATTAGTGGAACAGAAATTCCATTAAAAAGTACATATTTTTCAAATCCACTTAAATAAATCACAGGTTGCTTCCTATCTTTGCTGCATTGTAGAAGGATAGATAAGATAAAATAATGGATGAAAGAATGATTTGCACTTTTATAGCATCTTCTGTGATTAGAGAACATCTCCAAGTGCTTTACATGTAATTAAGTGCTTTTGAACTGTAAGAACTTTTACCACCAATACTGTTCTTTAATAATCGTATTCTCCATATCAATGCTTCAACCAATCAGAGTCTGTTTGCCCAACAATCTCCTCTCATGCAGTTAGTTTTCCCCTTGACTTGGTATTCTTGCGAAATGTCCTGATAAGTGCAAGATGAAAAACTTTGACAAAATGTATCTCTTCCTCAGCAATGATCAGATTCTGTACTATTAAACGGGAACATGGTGCTGAATTAGATGATCAGCCATGATGAATGGTGAAGCAGGCTTGAGGGGCTGAATGGCCTATTTTTGCTCCTATTTTCTATGCTTCTATGTTTGTGTAACACCTTGGGGCTTGGTTAGCTTAGTCGGCTGGTTTTAAAACACAGAGTGATGGCAACAGCGTGGGTTCAATTCCTTCCTGCCTGCCTCAGGTTATTATGAAAGACTCTCCTTTGCAACCTCTCCCCTTGTCGGAGGCACGGTGACTGCCAGGATAAACCCCCACCAGTCATCTCTCTCTCTCTCAGCCCTACAGGTCTCGGGTGATTATGGTGACTCTACCTTTAACATTGAGCAGAACTCTTACAATTATGGAGACAATTAGGATCATACCTACCAATAAAATGCTGGAGAAACTCAGCAGATCTGGTAGCATCTGTGGGGAGATAAATAGAGTTAATGCTTGCAATACAACATGGCTTAGATGAGGGCATAGAAGGATGGGTAAGTAAATTTGCGGATGACACTAAGGTCGGTGGAGTTGTGGATAGTGCTGAAGGATGTTGCAGGTTACAAAGGGACATAAATAAGCTGCAGAGCTGGGCTGGGAGATGGCAAATGGAATTTGATGCAGAAAAGCATGAAGTGATTCCCTTTGGAAGGAGTAAGAGGAATAAAGAGTACTGGGCTAATGGTAAGATTCTTGGTAGTGTCGAAGTGCAGAGAGGTCTTGGCGCCCAATTGCATAGATCCCTGAAAGTTGCCACCCAGGTTGATATGGTTGTTAAGAAGGCATATACTGTGTTAGCTTTTATTGGTAGAGGGATTGAGTTTCGGAGCCATGAGGTCATGCTGCAGCTGTACAAAACACTTGGAGTATTGTGTACAGTTCTGGTCACCACATTATAAGAAGGATGTGGAAACTTTGGAAATGGTTCAGAGGAGATTTACCAGGACGTTGCCGGGTATGGAGGAAAGGTCTTATGAGAAAAGGCTGAGGGACTTGAGGCTGTTTTTGTTAGAGAGTAGAAGGTTGAGAGGTGACTTAATTGAGACATATAAGATAATCAGAGGGTTAGATGGGGTGGACAGTGAGAGCCTTTTTCCTCGGATGGTGATCGGTATAGGACAGATGTCAGAGGTATTTTCTTTACTCAGAGAATAGTAGGGGCATGGAATGCACTACCTGCAACAGTGTTAGACTCACTAACGTTAAGGCTATTTAATGGTCATCGGCTAAACATGAATGAAAATAAAATAGTGTAGGATAGATAAGCTTCAGATTGGCTTCGCAGATAGGCACAACATCGAGGGCTGAAGGGTCTGTATTGTGCCGTAATATTCTATGATAACACCCACCCTCCCCCAGCTACTCAATATGACCAAGTTTTATTTTGCAGTGGCAGACACCGTGATGGTCATTTTGCAAAGTGATGGTTATATGGCAAGCTAAGACTCTGGTTTTGTAAGACCCTGCGGAATCCACTTTACACACTCGACTGATAGAAGTAATGACAGGCCGTGTCAGCAGGGGGAGCTGGGAGAATGACTTAATAAGAGGCAGCTGTATGCAGTCTCCTGGTATTCACACTGAGCGTGACAAGCACAACAGACAAAATGTGTTGCCAATATCTCAGACCAACAGGAGAATTTAAATAAACAAATATCTCGTGAATAGCTGCTCCACAGAAGCCGAGTGTGTTAATGTTTTCCCTGAATCACGTAACAAATATTTTTTAAAAAGAACTTTTGAAACATTTCTGAACATATTTACAGGTGAAATTAGCAAAGTCGTTCAGACAGTACACAAGCAACTGCACTGAAGTGATAGCACTGATTATATTAAATATATACATAACCGGTTGGAGAGGCTTTGATCTACATTTAGTTGCATACACAAAGGTGACTACTTTTTCTTCCCGATTATACACAATTTGCAAGTTCATTTGGCTTCCTTGAATCGTCAGTTGTCTAACATCAAACAAACTGGGTGTGGCTCCAAACAAGCTTTGAATTCGATTTGTTGTGTCAGATTATACAGCGTGGGATAGAACAATCAGAAATTCGACATTCCTGTGTTTTCTGAATTAAACTTTCTCTCTCTCTCTCTGTGACTCAGGGTTTCACAAAGCCTGCTTTTTCTCAGGGTCAGAATTTTGCTCGGATTACTCTGCTTTCAGTTCTGGTTGGACACATTGACGCCCCGGTTAATGAACATCAATACTGTTTAATGACAAAAGATGGGAAGGTTTCCGTGGGACGCCAGGCAATTGCAATCCATACTCTCAGTGTCACTGCCCTCAGCTCTGCAGAAAGAGGGGGGCGAAATCAGAAATGACTATGGGATGGCGGGGGGGGGGGGGGATGGGGAGCTGTAACAAAACACACACAGTAAGTACTGTAAAGGACCATAATTACATTTCTGCCGCTTTTCTCTCGTTTTAATATCTTTAGCCAAAGGCCTCGCAACGCCGAAATAACAAGAAATTCATTCTAATTTGTGATAATTGCCACGGTGTCTTTACTCTGAGGGTTGAGGGAGTCATAAAATGCCAATGTCATTACCATCTCACTGAATCAAAATCAAACTAATTTCTCACAGTTTCCCAGAATAATCATTACTGTTTGGTTATAGTTGGGGACTGGAGATACTGAGGCTGTGTGTGTGTGTTTACATGACAATGGGATTCCACTTGCTGTTCAGAGGGCTGCCTCACCCCGCCAGGGAAACATGATTTGTCAGGAATTCACCTTGGCATCCCCACATGGGAATGGGAGTCGCTTTGCTGATGGAAACGCGCCTTTAACTGGGTAATACTACCAGCTAAGGACCCACCGTCTGCTCAACCAGACAACTCAGAGGAAGGGTAACCCGGTCTGTACCTACCCAAAGCTCTATTAATCATCTCCCCTTCCCTCTCACTCCACTTCATTTCCTCCCCTCTCACTCCACCCCCTCCCCTCTCACTCCACCTCCTCCCCTCTCACTC
>NC_057743.1:39046814-39049209 GCF_004010195.1 Chiloscyllium plagiosum | reverse complement strand
TCCAGCCCCTCCCCCTCACTCCAACCTGCCCACCTCCCATCCAACCCCTTCCCCCTCACTCTGGCCTCCCTCCCCTTTTATTCCAGCCCCTTCTCCTCACATTCTAGTCCTGAATCCCTCCCTCAGTGCAAATTTTAAAAAGCAATGTTTCTATTAACGAGGGCCCTCATATTGGGCAGGGACGCTTTGCTCAGGCAGCAGTATCAGTGCATTTGAAAACAACACAATATCGATCAAAATGTGAACGAAAAGTAACACAGTGTTCACTGTCATTGTATACACAGGGACCCTCAGGTTAATCCGAAACCAGTCGTCTCTCCCTCTCTGTCTCTGTCTCTCTATATTGGTAAGATTCTTGCATCTTTCCCTTTACACACACACACACATTAATGCAAACCTCTCATAAAACAAAATAGAAGGATTGCGGAAGCTGGAAATCTGAAACAAAAACAGAAAAACTCAGCATGTTTTGCAACATCTGTGGAGAGAGAAATAGTTAACGTTTCCAGTCTGGTATATCTGGAGTTCTAACTGAACTGGAAATGCTGATCTCTCCACAGATGCTGCCAGACCTGCTGAGTTTCTTTAGCAATTTCTGTTCCTGTCTCTGTAAATGGACTTTAAAACGACTCAGTGCTGAACTGTTCTCAACAGCAACACGAAAGGGTGGATTTACCCCTCCTCCTTCACAAAAATAAATCTAATTGGAAATGCAATTGGTTACCAGGGCAATGAAAGGGTTAAGTTTGTCCAAGGGAGTCTAGCAATGTTTAGCTGCCAGTTGTCTACTACTTTCAAGAATTATTTCTCCTCCCAGGAGTCTAATAAATGCAATCAATATGAACACTGTCCATAAGGCCTTGAAATACCATATTAATGTACAGTGCAATGACATTACTTTAGTTAGAATTACGAACAAGTTACAGGGAAAACAGCGAATTGGTGTCTATCAGGTTCTGCATTTTTTTTCCAAAATAAACGAATTCACAAAACTGATTCAATATTCCCAACCGGGATCAGCTACAACGGTGTTTGAATTGTAACACAGTTGATAATAAGTTCAGTAACAATAGATTAGTTGCAATGAAATCATTCCGGTTAATGTTTGGTAATTGAGGATATTGGACTGTTTTTCCTTCTCAAAGTGGGCGCTGGTTTTGTTGTCATTTTTAACAATGATATTTAGCCTTTCCTTAGATGCTGCTCTCTGAGATTTAAAAAAAAACACAACAGGAAACAAAAAAAAGATCGATTTTTCGACCTGCACTTGAACTCTCCTGAAACAGAATTTTCAATAGGTACAACGACCTTTAGTTTTCCTGTGAAGTGCTGAGATGCTGGAAGGCGGGATAGTTATATTACCAGAACCGTCTCGAAATAGCTTTCAGGGACAAAACAAGAAGACAATTTCACATCAAAGTTAAACTCCGCGAGTGATCGCTTTGTAAAGTTAGAACATGCAGATCCTGAAATCTATCTCTCAAAAACCAAGGGCTGCAATCCATCCGTTTCTCCTGTTGTCTGTATAGAGGGATGTCAGCTGGGGTGTATTTACCAGAGGGATCGATCCAGAGGGAAAGTATGGACAGAGGGGAGTGAGGGGTTTGCTCTGTGACCCCCTTTGCTAATGGGAACGGTCACCAGAACCACTTCTCAACTGCTTAAGAAAGGAACACACGAACAATTTGATAAAGCAATTTCTTAGATGCCTGGATGTTGTTCCCAATCCCCAAGACTGGTCAGGATGTGGAGGAGCTGGTGTCGGATTGGGGTGGACAAGGTCAGAAGTCACACATTACCAGGTTATAGTCCAACAGGTTTATGTTGCTGCTCCGAAAGCTTGTACTTTCCAAATAAACCTGTTGCACTATAACCTGGTGATGTGTGACCTCTGACCTCAACTCTGGCCGGGCTGCAGGATCTCTCAAAATGTTAAGTGTATGTTTTAATTAAATTCAGTATTTCATTCTGTTCCAGGTGTGATAGACCGACTGTACCGTAATCACTCCAATAAAGCCCAGTTTGAATTTACAGACACCAATTCAGTCTATTAAATACGTCTTACATGCCTGACTATAAAATGCTTGATTCACTTTTAAATACATTGTGTTTATCGTCCAGTTGGACTCGTTGCATCAGAAGGAAGATTGGGGGGAGGGAGTGAATCTGCAACTTTCCGTTGGATTGGATTGTGAGGAGCCGAGGCGGGGGACTGCAGGGAGGGAGAGGGGAGGGTTCTATCGCAGTTCCAGCCCAGCACCGACCGACAGTTAAAGGGAGGTTACTCAATCAAAGGGGGAAAGCAGAAAAACTTCCCCTCCCTCCTTCCCCTCATCACACTTCCCCTCCCCTATACCCCGTCCCCTCCCTCCCCTCCACCAACTCCCGCTCCCTC
>NC_057743.1:39038394-39046594 GCF_004010195.1 Chiloscyllium plagiosum | reverse complement strand
CTCCTCCCACTCCCTCCCTTCCCCACCCCCACACTCCCTCCTTTCCCACCCAAACTCCCCTTCCCAACCCTCCTGCCCCGTGCCCTTTAATGAATGGACCCCCCCCCCCATTTCATCACGGGCCTATTCCCCCCTCCCCAGGTAAAAGGGGGGGGGGGTAATTTGGCAGGAACGTGCCAATTCCCAGCACTAACCCCTGGGGTCTGCTTCCCAGGCATTGCAGGGATAGAGGAAAGAAAGGGAAAGTTTGCAAGCAGAAGCCTGGTTCATCCCCCCCCCTCGCCCCCCTTCTCAGTTTGAGTGCACTGAGCCATTTGACCCTCGGTGTGTTTTTGGGGGGTAACTGCCCCCACTCGCAGCGCCTCTGCATCATTCAGAAAATCCTCACTCGTCCTTTACCAAGGTCATTGCCCAGGCCAACCCTATATATGTTTCCCGCAGACCAAACGCTCCGGCAACTTGGAAAGAAATTTAGAAATCTTATGTAATCCGAGTAACTTTTACAGCGTATTGTCAAATGTTGTGGACTTTGAAGCGAGCTGTCTAATTTTAAACGCATCGGGAGAGACACTCCCTGCCAACAAAGTGACTGACTGCGAAATGTGGCATTTTCTTTGCCACGGGAGAACTGATATTATTGACTGACGGTGGGGGCAGGAATTTGCCTGGGAAGGAAAGTGTCAGATCAGCCGGTTTCCGAGTGGCGAATTGTCCCATTTCAATGGGGAAAGGTTCCTCTGACAGAATCGAGCGGCCACCTGTCCCCTCATCCGTCAAAACCTGAAAACGGAGCTTAACAGTCCGAATATGTGGCCTTTCAACAGAAAAACACACACACACCCACCCACCCTAAAACCGAGAGTAAAATTCCACACAGGAGCAAAAAATAATCCCCACTCAATGTCAAAGTAACTCACGCCTCTTTGCCACCACCTCGTTGTGGGAGGGATCACACTATAACGTTCTTTGAATTATCAATTCTGCCCTTTTATGGATTTTTTTTCCAGAGTCCTACTTTTAAAGAGACAGCGTGTAGCATGTAACTTTGGAGAGAGAAAAAATTGCTCTCTTAAATATATTCACCAAAAGCTTGTCCACCGAAAGCCGGGATTTGAACATCTCCACAGAAGAGAAATATTTCTGAGCCATGTGTATGTGTTTAGACAGGCTGTCCTTAATGTCCTTGAACAGGCTCGAGCCTCTGTAAAGTCATCTTGAGAAAATGTGACTGTTGATATCTTTATAGAGCGATGCAAAAGCGGGGAGACATGATTAGTGGCTCTTTAAAAGCATTTAATAAACAGGCATTTAGTGGCCGACTCTCCCCCCTCTCTGAACGTCAGCATTTTGAAGCTCCAAAAAGAATCCCAAGCTGAAAGTTTATAAATAAGTCTTCTATCAAGTTCCGCAACAGGTGTGACCTGTCCTCCGTCCGAAAACTGCAGGGTTTAAACCAGCTTCAGATGAATATCCCCACAGTTTGACACATGGCCTGAGCACATCAACATTTGCCATTTGCACAGGAGTTTATAGCAATGACAGATATTGCTGCTTCCCATAGGTATTGGCTTCAGAAGGGTCAGCGCTCACTCCGTTTTAACGGTTCCCCGTCCACAATTGAGGCTGACTTCTTTAGAGTCCCCTATTGCTGAGTCGGCCCAGCTCCTAAAGCAGCAAACAGAGACTGAGGCAACTTCTGCCGGGGCTTCAGGAATAACAGAAAAGGTGGCCCCCATGAAATTCAGATGGGCGTTTGACAAGAACCGGGGGGTCTGTGTTTGGCTGGGAACTGGGGCGAATGGATTGTTGAGCTTCCCTTTGCTGTGCAGCTTTGGTGGGATATCATATTCCTTTTAAAGAGTGAAAAAAGTTGAGTTGATTTGGTCAGCTTCAGTGTCAAAGTGCTCTCCAACTGAGTTGTACAAGGTGCACATCTGGTTTTTGTGTTCATTCAGGGGATGAGAGCCTTGCTGGCTCGGCAGCATTTATTACCCATCCCTAATTGCACAGAGGGCAGTTAAGAGTCAACCACATTGCTGTGGGCTTGGAGTCACATGTAGATCAGACCAGGTAAGGGTGTCACTTCCCTTCCCTGAAGGACATTTGTGAACCAGATGGGTTTTCCCCAACAATGGACAATGGATTCAAGGCCACTTTGTTCCAGATTTCTATTGAATTCAAATTCCCCCATCTGCTGCGTTGGGATTTGAACCTTGGTCCCCAGAACATTATCTGGATTAACAGTCCAGTAATAATACCACCAGGTCATTGCCTCCCCTCGACATTGACTCAACAAGATGATCACACAGGAGAAAGTCAAGACTGCAGATGCTGGAGATCAGAGTCAAAATGTGTGGCGATGGAAGAGCACAGCTGGTCAGACAACATCTGGGGGGCAGATGTGATGGTCACATGTCATTCACAACTAGTGGCAGCAAGGGTGTCACCCTCCCAACTGTGTCTGCCTGAACTCGGAGCCTGGCAAATGTACACACAGGGATCAGGACTGCTTTCCTCACCAGTCCATCGATGGTCTCCCTGCCTGCTCATGATGTCTCGCGTGCAGCTAATGAATGAGCAACCTGACTGCAGCTTCCTCAGTTGCTTTCCGATCCCAATGCTAAAGATGCAGATTGTCAGCGCTCTGCTAGTTGCAGATCCAAACCAGCGTGAGCAATGACGTTAAGCCTTGGAAGTACATAAAGACATGCCAACCTGGCCTGTCCCCACTTGAATGTTCAGCTATGCAGATCATTTCATAATTAAAGCACCTTGTGTCTCCCTCGAGACAAGAATATTCCAACTTGGATAGATTAATATGTGAAGGGCACTACATAAATGCAAGCTGTTGTTGCTGAATTTCTCAGCCAACCTACTGCCTAACAAATACAAGCGGAAAATGCTGGAGAAACTCAGCATCTGTGGAGAGAGAAACAATGAATGTTGAAGTTTTGAATCTCATATGACTCCACTTTGGAACTTTCGCAGTAGAGTCACACTGGACTTGAAATGTTAACTTGGTTTCTCTGCTGAGTTTCTCCAGCACAATCTGCTTGTATTTCAGATTTCCAGCATCTGCAGGGTCTTGCTTTTATTACTGTTTGATAAAGCATTTTAAACAAAATCTGAATGGTTATGGGCCTAAGCATCAGGACCGTATTCCACCTGGACTGCATTGTAAGCCTGATGGTTAGAGGAAGCTATCAATTTCAGTTCTAAAGAAGAAAGTTTCTGGAAAATTGCGAGAGGATTTGTGCTCCAAGATTGTTTTCCTCCAATGTGTTAAACACTCATTTCTAGAAGAGCAATACGTGTGATAGGTTTCCGATCAGGCTGTTACTGATTCATAACTGTGTATCCTGTTTGAAAATTTGGAATCTGAGGAATCAGCTTACAGAGGAGCCTCTGTGAAAACCATAGCAATGTACAATATTGAAGGAGGTCATTTGAGCTATCATGTCTGTGATTATAACACACGAGCACTTAGAGAATCTGGCTGCCTGTACTTTTGACAGAAACAGCCACCATTTGGCAAAGATAAAAAAAATTGCTGGCGTGTATTTTGAAATTAGAGATACGGTGGATTGGATGTTCTTTTAGAACTCTCCCAGTCATGTGGTTTTCGAGTGCCTTTGGTTGAAGGATTACTTTTCAAATGGATTCCCCTACTAAATTTCATTCCTGTACAATACTCGTAATAAACCCGAGACCTGTATTACCTTGAATGAAAGGGGTGTGGGAACACTGTCACATGAAAGTTTCCCTTCAAGCCACCTATCATCCTAACTTAGAAATATATCCCTGTTCCTTCACTGCCTCTGGGTCAAAATCAGAAAGAAGCCATTCGGCCCATCAAATCTGCACTGGAGCTGAAATTGAACCTGGGTTCCTAGCCCGGTGATGCAGCAGAGCTAACCATGGTGCCAAAATGCTACCCTGGTACTCCTGAAAATCCTGGAGCTCCGTTCCTAACAGCTTTGGGGGTATTCCCACACCACATTGACTACAGCAGTTTCAGAAGATAGCTCTCTGCCACCTTCCCTGCAGCAATTAGGAATGAGCAATAAATGCTGTCGGAGCCAATCACAACTATGTCTTATGAAATAATATAAAAATTAATCTCAATCCTTACTTAGAGTCATAGAGATGTACAGCACAGAAACAGACCCTTCAGTCCAACTTATCCATGAAGAAAGAGTTGGATAGAGCTCTTAAAGATAAAGGAATCAAAGGCTATGGGGATAAGGCAGGAACAGGATACTGATTAAGGATGATCAGCCATGATCATAATGAATGGTGGTGCTGGCCCGAAGGGCAGAATGGCCTACTCCTGCACCTATTGTCTATTGATCAGATATCCCAATCTAATCTAATCCCATTTGCCAGCAATTTGATGGTTCAGAATCTGTGGATTGCTAAAGAAAGGGCACATTGTGTTGGTACTTTTCATTTTGCAATCATCAGGACAATTCTCAAATAGCTATATAGAAAATAGGAGCAGGAGTAGGCCCTTTAACCCTTTGAGACTGCTGAGCTGTTCAATGTAATTATAGCTGATCATTGAACTCAGTCCCTTGTTCCCATTTTCTCGTCATACTTTATGATTCCTTTAGCCCGAAGAGCAACGTCTAACTCTTTCCTGAAAATATTCAGTGTTTTAGCCTCAACAGCTTTCTGTGCGATTTCTCCTCATCCCAATTCTAAACAGCCTACCCTGTATCTTTTCTCAATTCTCTCCTCTGATACATTCTAATAGTTGTTCTCCTTTACTTTTGTATTTCATTTGAATTGCCCTGATTTGCTTAAAACAAAAAGTTTTGACAAAATGTGTCTTTTGTCAGCCACAAGGGATGAATGTAAAGAGTTTTGATAATATTCTGAGAAAGGGAAGTGTTTCTGCAAATATATGAGTGAGGTGGCGGGTCTGCTTTATATTGAAAGTCCATCAAGTGATCACCTCCCAGATGAGAGAGCCAGCTTACTTAGTGCTGAACGTACAATAGTTGTATTCTAGTTCCAGTTCTTTGTCATTGGCAAACTAGAAAGACTCTATAAATCAGCTGGAGATCTGTGGACCCCAGTTTGAGAGCCAAAGTTCACAGTCCAATTCTACAACATCAGCACTGATACCATAGACTACAGGGCAATCATATTTGAAATCATCCTGGACTAAAAATTGCAGCTCTGTGATCAATGTGACAACAGTGAATATAACCATATGTATGTGAAACCTAAAGCCAATTACAGAGGTACCAGGGGAGAACTAGCTAAGGTTGATTGCTCAAGGATAATGGACAGTGGAAGACTCAAAGGAAACAATTCAAAATATTTAATACAAATACATTCCATTGAAAAACAAAAACTCAACAAGAAAGACTCATCTATGGTTCACTCACCAAGTTAGAATTATATTAGACTAAAAGGAAAAGGCATAGAATGTTGTAGAATACATATCTAAGGATTGAGAATGTTTTAGAAATGAGTAAAGGACCACCAAGAAGTGAAGAAAGAAAAAGAAGTAGAATAAGCAAGTAAATCAATTCTGTATAAAAGCAGATTGTAAGAACACTTTTCAATATATTAAAAGGAAAAGAGTAGCTAAAGTAAATATTGGTCTTTTAGAACCAGAAACAGAAGAACCTATCATGGAGAATGAGGAAATGGCAGACATTGAACAAATGTTTTGTTATCATCTTCACAATAAGTTGTACATCAGAAATAAAGGTTAACCCAGGAGCTCCAAAGGGTGAGGAAATTAAGGTGATTATTACCAGCAGAGAAAAATACTACTGGAGAAACTTACAGGATTAAAATCTGACACACATCCAGAACTTGAGTGTTTATATGTCTATGCTTTTCAAAGTGATAGTTGCAAACACAATGGATGTTCTAGCTTTGATGTTCCAAAAGTTTTAAAATTCAGCATGGTGCCAAGAGGTTGGAAGTTGGCAAATGTGACAGCACTTCTCATGAAAGGAGGAAGAGGGATCTCTGTCCAGTTAGTCTAGTATCAGTTAGTCTAAATGATGATATCTATAGTTAAGCAAGATTTAGCAATGCACTTGGAAATGTTTAGTATGATTAGGACAAGTATGTGTGGCAAATCCTTGTTGGCAAATTTATTAGAGTTTTTAGGGATGAACTTGGTAAGATGATTATAATGGGAGTTGTGTAGTAGATATAACATGCCCAGATTTTCAAAAAGTAGTCGATAAGGTGTCACACGAAAGGTTAATAGGTGGGAAAAACTGGTCATGGATTTGGAGGTGATTTATGAGCATGGATGGAGGATTGATTAATGAATGGGAAGCAGACAGTTGGCAAAATCTAGGCTTTTTCACATCAGCAGGCAGTGACTAACAGAGTACTGCAAGGATCATGGCTTCAAACGCTTTCAATCTATATTAATGAGTTTGATAAAGAGACATAAAGCAATGTTTGCTACTTGGAAGGTAAGCTGCGGGGAGAACACAGAGAGGCTGCAGAGAGATATCACTAAGTTAAGCCAGAGCGTGACACCAGACTGAGAATTATCTGAGGAAGTTTGAGGGCTTACATTAAGGAATGCAGAAATATTTTTAAAAGATGTGAAATATGGATGCGTTCATTCAAGGAATGCAGACATTTTGCACATTGGCACAGTGGGCAATTAGGGTGGCAAATTACATTATTGATTTTTATTGCAAGGAGGTTGGTGTTAAGGAATAAAGAACCATTTACCATAATGGTACAGGTTGTGGTGAAGCTACACCTGGAGTAGTGTGTGCAGCTTTGGTCTCCATATTTAAAGAAGGACCCACATGTATTGATTTGGTGCAGTGATGACTCAGTAAGTTGGTTCCTGGACTTAGAGTGTTACCCTAGGGTGAGAGTTGAGCAGAATGAAAGCTGATCTCATGGAGACATTGTAGACATTGTTATTCCCATTATGGGAAGGATGTGATTGCTGTAGGAAGAGTGGCAGATGCGTTGACAAGAATGTTTCCAGGAATGAGAAACTTCAATGATGAAGATAGACCGAAGAAGTTAGGACTGTTCTCTTTGGAGAGAAGAAAGATAAGAGGAGATCTGATTTGAGGTTTTCAGAATCATGAGCAGGCTGGAGAGAGTAGACAGGGAGAAGCTGTTCCCACTCATAAAAGAAACACAAACAAGAGGGCACAGCATTGTAGGCATGTGCAAAAGAAGCAAGGACAAAGTGAGGAAAACCCCATTCACCCAGTGAGATGTTAGGGTATGGAATCCACTCTTATAGTGGAGGCAAGTTCAACTAAGGCATTGAAGAGGGAATTGGATGATAGAAATGATGTACAAGGGTATGGAGAAAGGAAGGCGATTGGCACAAGGTAATGTTGTTCCTTAAACGAGCCAGTGAAGACACAATGGGCTGAATAGCCTCCACCTGTGATGTAACAATTTTGAAGATCTGTAATTCTGCGACTCACCTAAGATTCTGAGGAAATCTAACCGGTTAGACACTGACAGATTGTATGTATAGATCAGGGAATTTAAAGCACAGTCTCGGGATAAGGGGCTGACCATTTAGCACCCGGATTATTTCATCATAGGGATTTGAATCGTTGAGATTTGACAGGTATGGGTGCTCCATCATTAAATATATTTAAGATTGAGATAAACAGAATTTTAGTCTCTTGGGGAATTGAGGCATAGATTGAGCAGGCGGGATACTGGGACTGAAGACCCATGATCGATGTGTCACGTTTTTATTGGATGTCCGAGCAGCCTCAAGGGACTGAAAAGGCCTCATCCTGTTCCTGTCTCTTGTGTTTCCGTGAGAGATTACTGTCATTTGCAACATAATGTGACATCATTAGTGCATCTAAAAAGAGTCAGTTGGCTAGTCAGCTGGTTTGTGATGTACAGTGATGCTAACTTCTTGACCTCTGCCGTCACCTGAGGTTAAACCACCACCAGCCATCTCTCTCGAACAAGAGGGCAATCCTAGGATCCTCTGGGACTACGTTAATTTTACCTTTGTCTATTTAGAAAGAATGTATTTATAATTTTATAAACAGTAACAACCAAATCCTTGTCCCCTCAGTGTGACCTGGAACGATCCTGCTCAGGATTGTGTCTGCTAGTTGACAAAGAGATGAGATATATGTTCTTCAAGCTGCCATGTGGTGGGGGAGTGGGAGAGAAAAAGGGGGTTGGGGTTGATGGGGGAGGAGGGGTTGAG